>NW_026294535.1:21964072-22271528 GCF_007827085.1 Peromyscus californicus insignis
GTATTTGTGTACATGTGTATACCAGAACTAAGTTTAATGACAAAAGCCACTATCCCCAAATATTCTATCTATAAAATATACAAGAGTCTTTGCTACTGTCAGAGTATCCAAACCATATAATTCGTGCTCTTATTTAATAAAAGATGCAATACATTACTATTTAGTAAGATGTTTTCCTTCTTCATTAGAAAACACTGACATCACTTTATTCTGTGATATAACCTATATTAGATGTCTGAATGAACAAGTGCTGAGGAGATGGATTACGGGTTAAGAGCACATACAGCTTTTGCAGAGGGCTTTAGTTTGGTTCTGGCACCCAAACATGGCAGCTCACAATGGCTTGTAACTCCAGCTCCAACTGCTCTAATGCCTGTTTCTGGCCTCTGTAGACAGCTACACTCAAATGCACACATCCACACACAGACTTATATATTCACACATAATTCATAAAATATAAATAAATAAACAAACATATTACCCAAATTTGTCTGAAAAAATTTTTAATAGGGCTCAGTGATATTTGAAGTAAACACATATATCAAATACTAATTCAATGTAATAATTTATTCACTCAAATTTCTGTAGCATTCTCAGAGGCTAAGAAAGTTGAACTAATGCTTCAAAAATTTAACTTCAAGTACTTATGAAATGATCAGCATTTTATTGTAAAAGTAAATCATGATTTTTTTAATTGTTTCTCTACCTTATTATGTTTAACTTATAATATTTGAATTTCACAAAATATGATATTAAAATTAAATATCAATCTTGATTATTTTCTGTACGTCTAATATTATACTTGGTTTAAAAAATCTAGAGGGTATAGTACATCTATCTTTCATATATGTATCTTAATGTCTGTATTAAAAACCATTACATATCTAATTTTGATATATGCATATTATAGATAGATAAATTGTGGAAGAAAGTATTGTTTTACTGGAGTACAGAGGCTTCAGTGAATGAATCCATACCTGCCATTTTCAGGAGGTGCCATTTGGAAATTGAACCACTCATGGTCCAACCTAACACTTATTTGGCACACATTTTTAGTTTAAAAATTAACAATAAAAAAAATATCAACTATAAATATATATGCACACACACCTAGTTTATACACACACACACATACACACACACACACACACACACACACACACACACACACATATACTTGCTGCTAGATAGTTTCTAAAATGTTTAGATTCCACATTCTCTGGCTTTAGAAACAGAATTGCTTAAGCATGATAAAATCAAAGAAGACTGATGAAGGGATTCTTGAGGTGTAAATAACAGCTCATTGGATTATGCAAGTATCTGGAGAATGATCATTACTGCAGGAAGCTTGACCTAGAATATATCATGGTGGGACTTCCACACGTTGGTAAACTGCATTGAAAATGACACAATAATTCTTGCAAGAAAATCTGGGTGTTTGTTTGTTTTGTGTTTTGTTTTGTTTTCTGAAACTTACTTTTAAATATTGGAGCAATTACTATCGATATAGTTGCAGCTACTCTATCCAAAAATGAAATAAATCTTTTTGGCTGATATTACAGAAACCAACTGAGAGATAAATGAAATGGCCAGCTATTGAGAGTAAAAGAATGGGATATAATCTAACATTTTTATTTTGATTATTTGTGCTCCTACACTGAGTGAAATGTCTAGGATTGTCAAATATAGATAAAATGCAATCAAAGACTGTATTTCAAAAGTCCTTCTATGAATTTAACATTTTTAGTTCCCCAAATGAATAAATTAGAATAAAAGAAAACTATGTGCCATATCCTCATAAACATCGTTCCATCTAGACCAGAGGAGAACACTTTCTCTGGTTGATAGGGATGTCATTCTCTATGCTGTGAATATGTGTTGCTCTGACTGGTTGAAATAAAGCTGTTTGGCCAATGGTGAGGCAGAATAAAGTTAGGTGGGGCATTCTAATTAGAGGGAGAGAGGAAAGAGAGCGACAGAGCAGAGAAGACACTGCTAGCTGCCTCCAGGAGAAGCAAGATGTAAAGGTACCAGTAAGCCACAAGCAACATGGCAAAGTATAGATTTATAAAAATGGGTTAATTTAAGATGTAAGAGCTAGCTAGCAAGAAGCTTGAGCCGTTGGGTCATACAGTTTGTAATTAATATAAGCTTCTGTGTGTTTATTTGGGTCCGAGTGGCTGCGGGACCAGTGGGTAAGAGAGATTTGTCCTGACCACCGGCCAGGTGAGACACAGGAAAACTTCTGGCTGCATCTGGTTGTCTTTCAGGACTGCTATCACTGATTCAAAGAGAGAAATGCCATGAGTGGCTTAAACTCAAACATTCATTTGCATGTCAGGTTTGCTGTGGTTTGTGCAAACACCTCCTCTGTGGCTATGAAGCAGGATGCTTGGCTTCCTTGGTAAGCATGCTGAGAGGTAAGTTTCCCTGCAGCTCCCTCCTCTAGCGTGGTCTCTTTTGTTTTAGTAAAGCAGACCAAGACTGGCTAGCACATCAGAAGGAAGCTCCAGAGACCTCAGGTCAGCGGTGGCAGTACAGAGAGTTGAGCAGCAGCAACAGCTGAGAAAGAGCAGCAAGGTAAGTCGGCTGCCAGAAAGCAGAGGAAGAGGCAGAGCGTGAAAAACAATGGCCAACTACAGCATCAGCAATAGAACGCTGGCCATAGAATCTGTGGTGTGGAATATCAGTTTAAGATGTGCGGCAGTCTGCATTCATTTATGTCGCATTTGTTTAACTCTGTAAAGCGGTGCCACTTTGCCCTCCTAAAACACCTACTTGGTCTAATTCAGAGCTGAACAGTCAGTAGCTAGGCAGGAGAAAGGATAGGCGGGGCTGCCAGGCAGAGAGAATAAGAGGAGAAATCTAGGGAGGAGAGTGAGGAATGAGAGGAGGAGAGGATGATACCCAGGGGCCAGCCACCCACCCACACAGCCAGCCATGGAGTAAGAAGGAAAGAAAGATTTATAGAATAAATAAAGGTAAAACTCCCAGAGGCAAAAGCATAAAGAGAAATGGGATCATTTAAGTTAGAAAAGCTGGCTGGAAACAAGCCAAGCTAAGGCCCGGACATTCAAAGGTAAGAATAAGTCTTCATGTGTTTATTTGGTAGCTAGGTGGTGGGCACCAAAGAGTAATAATAATAATAATAATAATAATACATGCCTGTCTCTATCTTTTGCTTAAAAGCCATCTTATAGTAAAGACACACTAGATTCATTTCTGTTTATAAATAAACATGTTTCTCAAAGACTGGACTATGCCTACCTGTAACCTTAACTACAAATGGTTCTGTACTGCCTGTTTGAGGAAACCCCATCTTTGTTTCAAAATTAATACCTATTTTGTAACCATGCCTTTGTTTTAGGGGATCGTTATGACTAACTTGTAATAAGGACATTCTATTCCTAAGGCCCCACCTCTTTCCTTCCATTTGGAAATCCCCTACCCCTGAGCTATTAAAAACCTTGTCTTCCTCATATCCAGTGCTGACTTCTTGAACCCCACTTTAGGGGAAGGCAGCCTGTGTGCACAAATTTTCAAAAAGCTTGCTTTAATTAATTGAGCCATGATGATTTGGGTTGGTGGTCTTTCTCCTCCAATCTTTGGACTTAGCAACAACAACATCCCAAGTGTCAGCGGCTGTGACAGCAGCTATAGCAGTTCATGGTAACTGAGCAGTTTGAGAACAGAGCAGCAAGGGGCAGTTATAATGGGGGTCAGGGTAGTAGAACTAGAAAAAAAAAAAGGTGGGCAACTGAAATAAACAATTATAGATATCTAAAAGATGGATAAGGCAATGCAGGCCCCAGGCACTGGAAGAGTTCTGGAGAAGTGTCAAGTCTTTGGGGATAAGGATCTCTGGCAGCCCAGGCTTGACCACTATTAGAGTGTGAGGGATGATGGTTTCCTAAGCTTACCAAGGTCTGTGATTGTTTGTAAAGTTAAAGCCTCCACTACCTCTGCACTTAATTCGTGCTTTGAGCCTTATAAATTGCACTTATTGCTGTTCCTGACTATTGTCACTGCTTGCTGCTGTTGCGTGCTGAGAGATATAGGAAGTGCAGAGATCAATACCTGAATGGGTTTTCCTTACTTATGCATAACGGCAGAAAGGTTGAGAAATGGAACCTTCTCACCCAATTAATAACCATAGGAGTAAGGGGGCAGGCTTGCAGAACTCAGGGGGGATTACAAATCAGGAATAATTGTTATCAACTATGTTAGATTTCCGAGGCAACCTAAAGAGAGAGAAAGTTTTGACCTTCAACAGACAGGACTGTGTTTACTAGCAGATACAAGCAAGAAGTAGACTCTCCCCACCCAGAAATTGAGGCATCTGCCAAGGGAAGAAATTGGCTGTGGCCCTTTATATGGATAAGGTGATGGGCTTGGGAATGAGGAAATTCTTGCAGCTGTATCTGATGTTTCTCTCCTTTCTGAAATTGTTTGCCCAAGCCAGGACGGATAACTTTGGGATACAGGCTGTCTCTAAAGACGGTCCTTTCTGTGCTAACCCAGAAGGTTGACCAAGGTTCTCTGGAGTCTCCTTAGAATCCTGTTTTACAACTGAGGCATTCTGCCAAGGCACACTAACAACGCCGTGTCTATGAATTTAGTGTTTTCAATTCAGATGGTGTCTCCCGTGCCTCTGGCTCATCTAGGATTTTCCACCTAACCCAGCTATTCTCCTTCCAGATGAATATATGAAGGCAATAGAAACAGCAAACAGAAGAACTACTGCATGGCCATTTTTATATGGGCACTGCATATAACTAAGGTAGAATCAGGAGACTCGGTCTAGGAACCATCAAGGAACCAATAAGGAAAATATAACAAGTGTGTGTGTGTGTGTGTGTGTGTGTGTGTGTGTGTGTGTGTGTGTGTGTCTGTCTGTCTGTCTGTCTGTCTGTATGTATGTATGTATGTGTCTGTCTGCATTCATATGCATAGAATACTTAAGTTCATTTACAGAAAACCTTGAGCTGAAGAGCATTTTACTAAATTAAATAAACTAAACAAATAAAGACCACTGCACAACCTCTCTCAAAGTGGAAAACTGAATTCTGAATAATAATTACTAGATATGTTTGGAAGGGGGCTGTGGACAAAGGAGATGGGATTTGATCAATATGCAAGTACTAATGTGTTACAATACTATCCTAAATCTCATAAACAGGTTTCGGCTAATACGTATTAATAAAAATGTACTTTTAAATAATCTATATTTAGAAAGTAAAATGATCAAATAATGAAATTGTATATAAAAAGGAAAATAATTCCTCTATTTCAAGTGGAAACTGAGTATTTAATAACCTATTATTCTTTAATTATCTCTTCCACACATTGGCAAACACTAGCTTACTTTCTGGTCCATGAATATATGTATTCTGAACATGTCTTACAAATAACTTTTGACCATGTATAGTTTTGTTCCTGGTGAGGTTTTACCCATATTATGCACGTATTAACCTTTCATTTCTTTATGCCAGATTATTGCTCTGTAGTGTCCATGTTTCTAATTTTGTTTACCCATCAGCAGTGGATATGCATTCGAGCTGTTTATACTGTTGGACTAATAATGAGGCCACAATCATTTCTATATCAGTTTTCTGTTGGAAACCCAGTGTTGTAATTATTGAATCGTATTATAGTTTGCATTTTACTAGGAAGGGTCTGCCAAAGTGTTTTCTTCAAGGATGCAGTATTTTGCATTTCTATCAACAGTTTACTCATATGCTAATGTCCTAAGAACTTTGTCAAGTCTTGTTTTCTTTTTGGTCATTCCTGTCGCAATGCTAATGGGTACACACTGGTCGTACTGTAGTTTTAACTTAACAAAGAACTAATTATGTCAAAAATACTTTCAGGAATTAGTTGGCCCTTGTTTTGTGCTTTTGTTAGAATAACTATTTTAATTCTTTTTTTCTTTCATTTCAAAATAAATGACATATTAAAATAATACCAAAATGTTCCTTATTTGAATATAATTATACTGAATATAAATGGATAGATTAAACTTCTCAATAAAAAGCAAAAAAAAAAAAAAGGCGGGTGGTGGTGGCACACGTTTTAATCCCAGCACTCGGGAGGCAGAGGCAGGCAGATCTTTGTGAGTTCGAGGCCTTCCTGGTCTACAGAGTGAGTTCCAGGAAAGGCGCAAAGCTACTCAGAGAAACCCTGTCTCGGGAAAAAAAAAAAAAAGCAAAAAAAAATTATTGGAGGGGACAGGGGGAGGGAGGAGACTGATATGTGTGTAGAGAAAATGAGAAAGGGTAATGGGGAAGAGAATATCATGAAAGTATATGACATAGATTTATGAAGATATCATAAGGAAACCCAGTATCTTCTATGCTAAAGATATTCATGGGTATGTATATGCATATGCATTGCAAGACTAGCACACATTTATATCCTAAAGAACAGTACATGTATGTAAAGAAAGAGTTTATAAAACATACAGGGAAGGGCTATTTAAAAGAGGAAGGATGGCACGAAGTCAGAAATGCTGGCTAGAATAGTGTTGATAGTGAAGATTAAACTTCTTTCAGTTGTCTTGAAAAATGTGAGTGAAAATAGCTTTACTTACATGCTTCAGCATTGTTTCTGCCTGGAGAGTTGCATGCTTTCAAAGGATTTAAAGTAGAGCGGAAAAGAGCTGTGATAAATCATTGGATAGACAATACTTTCTGGGTATTTTATGGACCTAAAAATGAACAAACAAGAATGGAATGTCACACAAAACAGTAACTTAGAATAGATCTCCTGTCCCACTGCCAAGAGTGCACTCTTCATTTTCTGCTATTTTTCCTATTTATCTCTGTATTCTAGGACACAGAAATATATCAACACATGTAATATATTTTACTTTAGAAAACTATTTTTAGGATTATTGTAGCTATCACAGCAGTGGTTTCTCTTGAGCCCATGAGTACTGCGTTGATACTTCATTCTAAAATATGCATCTCACAGCCATCATTTTTGTAAATGTTAACACGCTAAAGGATATTGCTCTTTCCTAGAAAAGTTTCACTTGAATTAGTAATGTTAATGCTTTGGGAATAATTTAAGAGTGAGGGATATGTTCTGTGGTCCAAGTATATTAAATTTATTAGATAAAATTTTTGATTCAAAGAAGTATTCTCAACCACTATTGAATCCCCTAGCACTTTTAATATTAATGTTCTTTGGAGAAAGTTCAGATAGTAACTCAACATAAAAACAGAAACTATTTAAAGAATAGCCTCAGCTTTCTATCTACAATTCTTTTTCATATCGGACATTATTTACTTAATCATATGAATGTAAATTTTTCTTTTGTCTGCAAGCTTTTATATTAGTACGCTCAAAGGTGCACAAACAAAATAAATAATTTATGTTTATGCTGCTCAAAGGCTGGAGACTGTTTATACTCATGGCTTCTTAATCATTTTAACTTGATATTTTATTATTGTTTTAGTAAATTCTGACCAGAGAGATGAGTTAATCTATTCTTAGAATTTCGACTCATCCTTCAAAATAAAGAGGAGCATTGCAGCATGTTTCAGCAATAGAATGTGCCGAGATCCTTCATCCACTCCCAACACAGTCTTTGCTCCTATACCCTCTCCTACTCTGTACCAGTTAGTGAGCAAAACCCAACACGAAGTCACAGTCTCCTGATATTTTTTCTGTTACTGTGAGCTGAGTGATGTGTTTGTGAGAAAGACAAATGTCTTATGCGTTTACCGGCTGGTCACAGTACACAGCTAGTGGAGGGGACAAATAAAAATGCAAGCATCAATCAGTTGATGCTTCAAGGGTCTCCTTGCTCTACCAGCTTCTGCATTTTCAAGTGAGTGCACCCTTCAATAGGAAACATCAATCAAAGTGTCCAATCAGGAAGCACTATTAAGAAAGTCAATGTTGAGATGTCAGTATCTTTAAGAGTACTTTTCTACTGTGGGGGATCGGGGGAGGAGATGACACCATATCATTCAATGTTTTTAATCAGAATACAAATTTGAGGTCAGCAGAGATAACAGTGGTACTTTTTCTCTCCATCTTTGTTGCTTTCTGAATAATTTGCACTTGGATTTATTTCATTTTGCTCACCTTTTCTTCTGACAAAGCACAAGACAAGTGTTCAAGAGTGTCGACAGATCCACGTGGATGTAACTGCTGAGCAGGCTTGTTACTTGAGCAGGCCAATTGATCTTTGCTTGGTCAACTTCTGAGTACACCAGTTTGACTGGACACTCTTACCTGCAATTTTTTTTTTAAAACCAAGAAAATACTGTTTTCATCCAGAAAAAATACATATAATAATATATAATGCATACACTAAATACATAATATATATAATATAAGACCTTCCTTATCAAAATTCGTCTGAGGTTATCCTATTTTGGTAAGTGCTACTTCTAAATTATGATTGTGTGAATTCACTCAAAAGTTAGTCACACTGAAACTTCCTCGAGGTCTAATGACACATTGACATTACAGATTCCTCTTAAGAAAGTACTTAACGGCCATTTCTTACCAAAGACAAGTATGGCTTGTCTTTGATACGCCTGGAGTACCTCACCAATTGTTGCATTCTCTCTGCTGTACCTTTCCCAGTGAATAGTGCTTGGCCTTTCTTTAAAGTCCCTAATATTCCTTAGCATAGGCCTCTCTGTCCACATGTTTTAGCACCCTAATTTTCTCTCCCTCAGAACTGCTAAAATCCATCTGCTCCACTTCTGTTTCCCTCCCATTTTTCATTTTCAGTGTTTTGCACTCAATTTTCAGTATAAACCAGGCTAAAAGCAACCAGGAAAAACATAAGCACAGAATGCTTCACTCTCTTGATTTTCCTCTTCCCATTATGTTTTAGTTCAGAACCACACAAATTTCCAGGATATAGGGGGGAAAAAATCAATTTTCAGTGTAAAGTTGTGAAAAGCAGCTAGTAATATCCATGCCGCCATCAGAATTCTAGCCTAGCTTGAAATTGTCTAGGTTAAATTAACCTTTTCATCATTTTTCAATTCAGCTTTATTCCCATTTTTAGGGTATGGAGAAACTTAGACGAATTATTTGCCAGAAAAATAAGACAGCTAATCTGTTTTCAAGTCACAATAAAAGGTTTGTTTCTACCTGAAACGGAGTGAGCATAGTCCTCCATATCTGTATTTACATCAATGTAATGGTATACTCAATGCCCAGCAGCACAGATCATTAAACTCTGCCTGCACCACTAATGGAGTTTGTCTAGCCCACATCTTTAACTTCTTCAAATTGTTTATATGAACTAGTTTCAAAGATCCAAATAACCCACAGTCAGATTTACTCACAGCCATTATGGGAGACCAGCTCTCACATTTATGTACCCCAGGGACTTTTGAGGAGTGAGAGATAAGAGATTTAGATAGAAATATAGAGGGGAGAGAAACAGATAGAAACACAGGACAGCCTCGGGTGAGCCAGGATCCTTACCAGCCCAGAACTTTATTCAAGAGGGATTTTTATAACAATGCCAAGGGGAGGCACAAAATACCTCCGCCTTGCTAGATACAGCCAAGTGTAGACCCTTTGAAACACCTGGTACCCAGGCCCCTCATCCAATCATCCTCTTATGCAGTCCTGCTGGGTAAAGCCACTAGGAAACCTCAGTGGGTTCCAACAAGCCATGACCCCATTTCTCTGGCAATATCCTACTATATTATTCAGGTCTGCACCACTACGACACAATGCCTCCAATAAGCAAGAAAGGTAGTGAAAATATTAATTAGTTCACAGTTTCAGGGGACCTTAGGGGATCATAGTTAATAAGGGCACAGTCAATGGTCAATGAGCTCAGGGCACCATGTTGGCAGTAGCAGGTGGCAGAGGCAGTTCCATCATGGAATGACAGGATCACGACACAAAGAGCCAAGGGGGAGCTAGGTGCTGGACATGAAACTGGAAGTCCTGTCTCTAGTGAGCCCCTTCTGCAGCTTGTCTATGCCTCTCCCTGGTTTCATAGCCCGTAGCACAGACTGCCAACTGCCGAGCAAATATACAAATATACAAATATACAAACATGTGCACAGGTTAATAGACATCTACTTCAATCCGTTTCTATTGTCACTGTTTGAAGACACATTACTACCATATTTTGTATGCTTTAAAAAAAAGTTTATGTCCTGTTTGGTGATGATACTTTGTCTTGTTGTTTTTATCACTAGTTCTAATTTTATGTATAGTGAACATCCATCCCGTTACGTTAAAGAAGTTTGTGGACACGTAGTTTGTTGAATCAAAAGAGTGGGAAAGAGAGGGAGAAAGGAGAAAATAATCCTTGAATTCTTTAAGTTTGAAAAAAAAATGTACTTTTACCAGAAACGCAGAACATTAACCATCTAATGTTGTACAGAATGAATCCCATCAGACGTATTGGATTAAAATCCGAACTCGTTGCTGGGGCTCCTGAGTTTGTACATGCAGTGTTTCTGTTCACCTGCACCAAGCTCCTCTCTTATCTCTGCGGAAACCTCTCACGTGTTTCTCCACCTCCCTGAGATGTGGGGGCCGTGACAGCACAGAGCATGGGATCTGCCAGTTGGCTCTCTGTTACTCTCTGCCAGAGGAGATGGGAGAGGGAGCCTGAGAGTCTGGAGGAAGAAGAGTCTTCCCACCTGTTCGTTCCTGTTCTTTACAGGGTCCTGACGGCCACGCTTCTTCATCTTGTCAGCTATAATTTCTTTTAACCTGAAAAACTCAGCCTTGTCTTACCTCTCAGTTGACCCCAGGGATTCAGGCTACATCAAGCCCTGCACACCTCTCACAGATCCACATCACGTTACCGCCTCATATCTCCATAGGCTTCTGACAGTGTAGTCTCATTCTATTCCATAAGGCAGATTTTTAACCATTTCATGATGCCGCTTTGTTTTCTTTTTTTCCAGGAATTCTATAAAATATTTTGTAGTATGCATCTTATATTAAAGTGATTTGTGGGGGGCGAATAGAAAGATGGCTTGTCAGTTAAGAATCCTTGCTGCTTGTACAAAGGGTTTCGAGTTCAGTTCACAGACCCCTTCCTAGGTACCCCACAACTGCATATAATTCAAGCCCAGCAGATCTGGTGACCTCCTCGGACCTGAACTGACACCTGAACAAGTGTACACAGGCAAGCACACACATATACACGTAGATAATAATAAAAAGTAAATCTTAAAAAAAATGCCTCTTTCTCTTAAAAACAGCCTTAAAAGGCTGTTGAGATTTCTTCTGGCAAGTGTTTTCCTTACAAAAGTCACAAATGAAGTACTCTAGAAACAAAGGTTGAGGATAGACAGCCAGCCTCATTTTCTTTTCCAGAGGACGGGACTTAACAGAGTTTGGACCATAATGAAAAGCCCCCAGTGGTGCTGTTCCTAATGGAACCAAACATCTTAGAAACAGAGAAATGATAAAATAATCCAGAAGGTATCTTCTCATTTCCCATTCATCCATTCAGTCACCTATCTGCTATTGATATCAGAACCAAAAGTGGAGTATCTTGGCCTGCAGAATTAGATCTGTCATTTACTGCCTTTATAGTAGCAGTTAGGAATTTTAGTTTGTTGCCCTATCTTATCTTTCCAGTATTTAATTTATGGCCTGACAAAAAATGCCTTCACTCAGAATCTCAGCTGACCCAGCCACACTGTGACACTTCATTGACAGTGTATTTTTTTTTTTTTTTTTTTTTTTTTTTTGGTTTTTCGAGACAGGGTTTCTCTGTGTAGCTTTGCGCCTTTCCAGGAACTCACTTGGTAGTCCAGGCTGGCCTCGAACTCACAGAGATCCGCCTGGCTCTGCCTCCCGAGTGCTGGGATTAAAGGCGTGCGCCACCACCGCCCGGCTGACAGTGTATTTTTTTCCTGGATGACACATTGGTTTAACCTGAGATAGAGTTCCAACACATTGTTATGTGTGGAGTTGATAAATATTCACAATGACATTTCAAGATTACCCTTAGATGAGGGCAGAATAGAGAACCATACCAAACTTTCTTCAAACATGTCTGGGGTATAGTCTGATAATGCCTTTTCCTCAAGAGACTATGCCAAAACTCTTCTCACTTTCTGATACACACACACACACACACACACACACACACACACACACACAATTTTTTTCTTCTCTCAAAAGTAAGTAGTCTTAGTCTATCAACACTGTTGGAAACTCCGACATCTCATGTCTTTTTGGGTTTAAAACAAGGAACTAAAATGCTGACACTTGGTTCATTTCAGACCCTTCCAGCAATGACCACAGTTCTGCTGTCTAATGAACTCCCATGCCTGGTACATGGATATCTCCAGGAGTGCAGAGCCACTGCCTTCAAGTCCCTCATATATTCTTTTAGGAGAAATCAATTTCCTGAATTTTCACACAAAATGAAAATCATCCAAGACTCGTGATATGCTTTCAGAGCAGTTTCTCTGGAGAAAAGTAACCGTTGAATGGCACTCTGACTTTTCTGATTTGCTCATCTTCGTGGTGTCAACACACCAATCATGGCCAGTTTCAAGTTACTTGTGTGAACACAGATAAAATCTTTCTCCGGGGGAAGACATGTGGGCTGGAACACACCACAGGGGGACATAAAATACACAACTATGGTGTAGTCCAACTTGAAGCACACCTTTAGGCATTATCTATAACTGTAGAAGGCTGTTATCCCAAAATATGACAACAGAGGAGCTTCTTCAAACCTGTAATGCCTGTGTAAGCCATATGTATTGACTACTTGCTCTGTTTTTAACATTTGTTCTCAGGAATGTTTTTAACAAGTCACATTATTGGCCTTAGCATGCCTAAACTCACAAAAGAAATTGATTATTTTTGGAATTTTTTTTTTTTTTTTTGAGACAGGGTTTTTCTGTGTAGCTTTGTGCCTTTCCTGGAACTCACTCTGAAGACTAGGCTAGCCTCCAACTCACAGAGATCCACCTGCCTCTGCCTCCTGAGTGCTGGGATTAAAGGTGTGCTCCAGCACTGCCCGGCTTTGTTTTTGTTTGTTTGTTTGTTTGTTGGAATATTTTCAAGTGCATTATTTGGTTATATAATATCACTAATTCATAAGCACCTGCCTGTTACAATTTTAAAATATGTAAAAAAATTTTGATACAAAAACCTAACTATGTACAACTGGCTATCCTAAAACTCCTAGATAAGTAAAAGGATTAGACCTCATATTTGGCTTAAAGCTATGTTTTCATTAATTACATTAATCATTTATGTTTGTCATTATAATTTTATTCTCAACAATTTTTCAAAATTTAGTTTTCAGTTATGCAAGGACTAGCCAATATGTTTAATTAAATTTCATACAGATTGCACTCAGCAGCAAAAGATTCTGGTAGACTCTAGATAGTGTTTTCAATATTGGATCAGGGTTGTTAATCAGATAAAAATAACTGACAGATTTTGTTTTTGATGTAGTTTTCAATTTTCGTTTTAGTTATTTCTCCTTAATTTTTTTTTCTTTCCTACAATCCCACCAGCCTTTCTACTCATCATCATCGATACCCAAAGTTTTTGTTAAGCGTATGCAATATGTTTTTTCCTCCCTCGTTTTAGAGGCAGACAAATTCTTAGTTTCTTCAAAGCCTGATGGTATAATTTCTGACTAATGAGATGGAAGTTTTAAAAGATTGTTATACATGCCCTAGTGAAAGTCAGAGACATTTTCTATTTTAAATAATGGTGATTATGGGAAAGAGCTCTAAATTGTTGTGACTGCAGGGGTTTTTGTACTTTAAGTGTAATTACAACATACAATGATGGTCTGTCTAACCATTTAAACAGACCACTTCAGTTTTCATAATAAAGACAATTTCAATGTGCATATAACTCCTTTAGAGCAACTAACGGTATTTTAACAGAATGAGAGCAGGCGGCATAAAACCATACTTCATGTGAAACACTCCATTTGGTTTAAACCATTTGAGCTTCAATGCACAGATATTTAATTATGATAATTTTTAAATTTTACAAATAACATCAAGTATCTTTGACTGTGCTGGTCATGTCAAACATGCTCTAAATGTTTTTCTGTATTCATATGGATGTGCATTTATGTGGACATGTGCATGTGTATACAAACTTCCTTTGTAAGTATGTGTGGTGGTATTGTGTTCCCAAAAATATTGTGTACCCTAATACCTGGGGTCAGAGAACAGAAAAGCCACTAGATACAGAGGATAGAAAATGGTGGCAGTCACGCCTTTAATCCTAGCATTCCAGAGGCAGAAATCCATCTGAATCTCTGTGAGTTCAAGGCCACATTGGAAACAGCCAGGCATGATGACTCATGCCTTTAATCCCAGAAAGTGAGCCTTTAATTCCAAAAAGTGAGGGCAGAAAGCAGAAAGGTATACAAGGCATGAGAACCAGGAACTAGGCTGGTTAAGCTTTTAGGCTTTAAACAGCACAGTTCAGCTGAGAGGCATCCAGTCTGAGGAAACAGGATCAGCTGAGGAGTTGGCAAGGTGAGGTGGTTGTGGCCTGTTTTGCTTCTCTGATCTTCCAGCATTCACCCCAATACCTGGCTCCAGGTTTTTTTCTACTAATAAGACTTTTTAAGATTCCTGCTACAAGTATGTATATATGTGAATGTGTTTGTATATATGTGTGGGTATGCATTCACACATAAGAACACATTCACATGTGTGTACAAGTGCATCATAGAGGTCAGAAGTAAGAGTCAACTGTCTTTTTAATCACTCCCCACCTTCTTTCTTTCTTTTTTTTTATTTATTTTTATTTTATTTTTCTTTATTAAGAAATTTTCTACTCACTCCTCATGCTATCTACAGAGCCCCCTCCTCCCTCCTCACACCCCCAGCCCTCTTTCCCAAGCTACCCCACATCCGCACATCCCCCAAATTGAGGTCTCCCATGGGGAGTCAGCAGAGCCCAGCACACTGAGCCTAGGCAGGTCCAAGCCCCTTCCCACTGCACCAAGGCTGTGCAAGGTGTCACACCACAGGCACCAGATTCCCAGAAGCCTGCCCATGCACCAGGGACAGATCCTGGTCCCCCTGCCTGGGTGCCCCCCAAACAGTTCCAAACAATCGTCTTCCCTGTTCAGAGGGCCTAGTCCAGTCCTATAGGGGCTCCACAGCCACCAGTACACAGTTCATGGGCATCCACTAGTGTGGTCCGTCATCTCTGCACATCCTCCCATCATGATCTCGATGTCCCTCGGCTGCAGAATCTCTCCTCTCTCATCAATTGGATTCCCGGAACTTAGACTGGTGTGTGGCCGTGGATCTCTGTATCTGCCTCCATCTGTCACTGGACAAAGGCTCTGTGATGACAGCTAGGTTATTTGCTAGGCTGGTCACCAGAGTAGACCGGTCCAGGCACCCTCTGGACCACTGCCAGCAGACCAAGGTGGAGTCAACCTTGTCGATTCCTGAGAGCCTCCCCAGTACCCTGCCTCTTCCTATTCCCATGATGTCCTCATATATCATGGTATCTTCCTCCCTGCCCTCCCACTCTGTCCCTGCTCCAGCTTGACCCTCTGATTTCCCTATGTTCTCATCCCCCACTCCTCATCCTCTGCCACCCCCCCCACACCCAGTCCTCATGCAGATCTCATCCACTTCTCCTTCACAGAATCATCCATGTGACCCTCCTAGGGTCTTTTCCTGTTAGCTAGCCTCTCTGGAGTTGTGGGTTGCAGTCTGGCCAACCCAAGGGATGCTCAATCTTACCACAAGGACATATGCCCAACTATGTTCATATCAGCATTATTCATAATGGCAAGAACCTGGAAACAACCTAGATGCCCCTCAACTGAAGAATGGATAAAGAAAATATGGCACATATACACAATGGAGTACTACTCAGCGGTAAAAAAACAATGATATCATGAAATTTGCAGGCAAATGGATGGATCTAGAAAATATCATCTTGAGTGAGGTAACCCAGACTCAGAAGGACAAACATAGTATGTACCCACCTTATTTCTGAAGACAGAGTCTCTCAGTGAACTTAGAGTTTGTCAACTAGGCTAAACTGGATGGTTATCAAGTCCCAGAGATCTGCCTGCCTCTTCCTCCTCAGTACTGGGATTCCATATGCTCATACCCATGCCTGGGTTTTTTTTGCATGGTGGGTTGGAGATAGAAGATTTAACTGAGTTTTTCATGCTTGCACTCTCAGCCTGTTTTTACTCACCTACCTCTAGGCCCACATACTTACTTAATCTGTAAAATTAAAAATGGTGATTTTTACCTGGCCTAAGATGGAAATGCTGAGGCGCAGAAAACAACTCACCTTACAAATACAAATGGCTGTTCCGGAGTGACCCAGATTACAGCCGACTCTGGATCTTATTCAGGGCTGGAAGAGTAGCAATAGCATGCCACTTAGTCTCTAGTGACAATGTACTATCCAGGAGGCTGAAACTTTGGGAAATGCTAAGGGTTAAATAGGTTTTAGAGATAGATGGACGCCAACATTTTCAAACCACTGGCCCCTGATGTTTGTGACAACGCTTCCCTTACACTGCTCTGCATTCCTGACTAGTTACTATTTTCTGTAATTGTCACTTCAAAAGAAGTACCTTTAGACACTGGAAAGATTAAGACAGTTTTGAAAAAAAAAAAAGTGTTGTGAAATTACACATAGATTTTGGGAAACAATTGGTTTAACTAAAGAATGACTTATTGTTACTCTTCTCTCTAATTAAAATAAGCCAATATATGGCATATGTATTTATCATATATTGACACAATTATAATATACAGTTCATTAATATTTCTGCATTAATTCATATCTATGTTGTTTACATATTGGTTAGTACATTAAACATAATATCCACTTAAATGACTTCTAAATGACTCCATTCATCATTAAACCTCACTTTGTACCATTACAAATCATTTCCATTGTAATTTGTTTGATTTTCTTTTTTTGCTCGTACATAGAACTTTTTTTACCCATATGAAAGAGCAGCCCAGCCTTTTATCTGAGAGATGTGTTTCATCCACTCACTGCACATAAATACTATGCTGGCCTGTGCTTGCCTCCCTAGGTCAGGAGACCCAGGAATGCAGACTGGACCAGCAGGGGAGGAGAAAACAGAGGTAGAGGGAAAGAGGAAGGTCTGGGGAGAGTCCCAGGGAAGTACGGTCACTGAGTTCCTCTTCTCTCACAGATCTCTGCAGATGTTTTCTGTTCTATGAGTTGGGCTATGGATAGAGATGCCTTACCTCTTGAGTGCAGCCTCTTGGAATTCTTTTATTTTGTTTATTAATTAATTTATTTATTTATTTATTCTACGTGTATTTTATATCATGTGTCTTGACCCATTCATTTCCCCGACACTTTGCATTCACCCTCCGCCCCTGCACATCTCCAAAATATAACAAAATTTAGAGAAAAAAAGAAAATAGCTGGATAGATGACAGATAGATAGATAGATAGGTAGATAGATATATTTTTTAAAAGGTGAAAACTTAAAAATCTCATCGTGGAAGCTACAGTGTAACACAGTAAGTCACGCTGTAAATCTCTTTGTCCCTGTATTTTACTTCCAAGTGTTTATTGCCAAGAGTCACTGGTCTGATCCCAGACCTCTGGTTTCTACTATACTATGGATGCCGGGCCCTCATTAGGGGTCCTCCTGAATATCTTGTTGTCCTGGGTTGTAGAGATCCCAAAGCTTTGGGTTTGCAGGTCAGGTCCCTTCACATGCTCCAGCAGACCATAGATGGGGTAGATGATGGGGCGGGCCAAGTCAACCTTGAGTCTGGGCCTGGGCAGCTGTAGGGTTGGTCCTCCAGATGTGAAATGGGGACCGCTTTCCCGTGCTTTCATCTTTGGGGCTGGCACACCCACACCTGCACTAACAGGGTTGGCTCTCCCACTTTTATGGCTACAGAGCCAGCTCTCCCACCTGCCCCAGACGTTGATGGGAGGTGGGCAACTCTCCCCGACCCAGGCCACCACAAAACAGATGGGTAATGGAGGAAAGTCTTTTAAATTGAGAAGGATAATATCTCCCTCCATAGCCTTGTCTCACACAGAAAAAAAAAAAAAAAGACAATGATGAAGAAGAAGAGGAGAAGGAGGAGGTGCTATTTATTAAGCGGCACAATGTTACTCATTAAGGGGTACTGTTTACTGTGCGAGAAGAGCCAAAAGGTACAACAAAACCCACTATAAGAGTTTATTAAGTGAAGGGAAGAGAAGGCAGTTAGGTCTATGGGAATGCAGGAAGAGAAGGGAGGGATAGATAGATGGAAATGGCTTTTTATAGGTTCTCCCTGCACATGCGCATATGAGCTTACATAGCTACTCATCGCAGCATGTGCACAGATTGCGTGATCACACTGCTCGCAAATTACATGATCATGCACCTCACAGATTATGTAGGACGTAAGGCCCTGGGATAACTAAACCTCTTGCTTGGCTACTGGGCAGCCATGTAGCTGGGGGGAGTGGCCAGGAATTCTAACAGAAGGAGGAGGGGAGGAGGAGCTGAAGGAGGAAAAAAAGAAAAAAAGGATAAAGATGCAAAACGCAACTACATATTATTAAAGAGAGAAAATGAACTGAGCACGGTGTCTCAGACCTTTAAGTCCAGTCTTATGGGAGCAGGGGCAATGAATAATGAGTTTGATGATATCCTGGGTCACCTGAGGAGATTCTATTTAAGAGCTTAAAAAAAAAAGAAAGAGAAAAGAATGAAAAGAAAGAAAGACATTTTCTACCTCTAATACCTAAGATACCTATGGTACTGTTGTTTGGCTATCTGCCCATGATCTAGTTCTCTGTAAGAAAGGGAGCAGTTACTCAACACACTCTATCCCCCAAGACCTGGAGACTTCGGGATTTCTCAGGACAGCCACTGAGAAACATAACTTGCACACAGAGGGCCTCAGCATCCCGTCATCTCTGCTCTGCATTAGTTACATTTTCTTTTTTCAGATCTGTGTACATAAAATCATATTCTCTACCATTTTAGATGTAAATCTTTTATTGGAAAGTCTCTTGCTAGTTTTCAGGCATGTCGTTATCTTCCTTAGCCATCTAGGGGCTCCGCCTTCCTAGAATCTATGTAAGAAACGTGAGCCCCAGGGAAGATAGATAGTACTTGTCTTCCAGGCTCAGCAGGAGGGAAACAGCCTAACTGTGCTGAGGTCATCTGCCTCTGAGGTGTAACATGACCTCAGTTATGAATAGAAACCTTTCCTGTGGGGAAAGACATTTAGCAAACAAACAATGGAAAACCCCCACATCGCAAGCCAGATTTACAGCCAGATTTACAATCACTTCTATTCTTTTTCCAGGCAAAGGAAAGTTCAGGCTAGTTTAGATCTCTCTCCTCAATTGAAACAGATTTAAATAGTCTTTCTTACCTGCATAAATAGACCAGGATAACATTCAGTTTGGCAAAACAATGAAAATTCATTCTTGGGAAAAAGGAGAAAAAGAACATATATTTTAGAATACCAAGGCATGTTGAATGGAACTTGGTAAAAGATCATTTCCTCCACTCCAGTCCCCCCACTTGTGAAATGAGTGTGATAAAAACGGACTCTCCCGAGCATCAAGTAGATAATTGGCACATATTGGTAGTTCAGCATCTAATGCTTGTATTCAGTTTTTCCTTTCGATTTGACTGACTTAAGACTAAAGTTCGTATATCTAAGTGGATAAATACATATAAAAACATCTGAATTCCAAATTATATTTGTAGATTAAAGTGTTATTTTCACTGATTCTCCTTAACATTTTCTGTTTTAAAGATTATCTGGTAAATTTAAGGAACATCATTATTTTTATATTTTTGATTCTCTGAATACTTGATAAACATTTATTCATACTTTGTTTTATTGGGCTATGAGAGGTTATACATGACAATTGTTCCTGCTGAAACCTCCATTTCAGTAATTTATTTCACCACTCTCCAGATTTTATTCACAGCTCTTCTAAAGAAATAAGTTAATATTCATTTATTCCACTGGTTTTTAAAGAATATGTATGCATGTGTGTCTATGTGAGAAAATGAGTGTGTGAGAGTAGGTGCCTGCAGAGGCCAGAAAAGGACATTGGATCACCTGGAAATGGAAGTATAGGTCAGTATGAGTCACTATAGAACAAAATGTGCTTGTCACTAGCCCTACTTCAAAGCTCTTAGGATGAAAATTATGAAAACAAATGTAAACTACTATTGAAAAATCCCATGTTACAAAGCCACAACGAAATTATACTGGAATTCTTAAGTTCATCAGAATTTAGGTATATGGGCTCAGAGTTATGACATTTAAAATATTCCCTAATGGCATGTTTTTCTTTAAAACACCTTGATATACACCAATCTGTTCTACTTTCAAAGCATTTCTCCTTTATATAACCATGGGATTTAATTTAATAGTATTGGCTTGAATAGATTTTTATGATACAATTTATGAGCATTTGGGTAAAATGAAATGAGAGCACAAGGATCCTAGGCACACATATTTATGATTTTTTTCCATATATTGAAGTTTGTTATAGAAGTTATGACTGAACTCGATCAAAATCAACTAGGTATGAATTACTTTATCATCACTGCGTTGACTACCTTGGAGTTACATACAGTTGCAAACTGCCCTGTATGCATCACGAACTGAAAACACATCCTCTGTTAGAGCATCAGGTGTGTTTAACTGCTTGCTGAGCAGTCTCCCCAGGCTTTGGTAGTAACTTTGCAAAGGACAATAAGTAGAATTCACACACAGGTTGGAATAATTTTGAAAAATATTTCATTTCGAACTTTTCTTATTCAGTTAGAAGTTTCTCCAGTTTTAAATAGCCATGCTTAAATGCAAGGTATCTCCTGACTTACTGGGGAAAACAAAATGATGAAATAAGCTATATATTTTTAAAATATGTAACATGCTTTTATTCACAGTGATTATATGTAATTATATAAACTATATATAATACTAACAACTAAAAGTTTTTAAAATATGTATGATGCATATTTCAACCACATTCTTACATCTTATTGTCACAATAACAATATAGCATATTCTCCATTGAACTCACCGTGTGATAACAGAAATGCATGGCTAACATTTCAGTTTATTTAAATTAATTAATGAATTAATTGTGTGTGTGTATGTGTGTGTGTGTGTGTGTGTGTGTGTGTGTGTGTGTGTGTGAATACGTGTGTGATAACTTATGGTGGAAGTCAGCTCTCACTTTCTACCACATGAGTATTGGGAATCTAATTCAAGATGTCAGACTTGGTGGCACACAACTTTACCTGCTGAGTCTTCTTGCTGCCCTTCCCCTTATTTTAAGTTTTCAATGGTATCTCCATCACAAACAGGATAAACTTTCAACACCCTTTGACTCATAGGGCAATATGGTTGTCCCATAGTAAGATATGCAGTAATGGCATTCCCTTTCGTCTAGGTAATACATCTATCTTCTGTGTGAAGTGGGAGGAGGGAATCTGGAAGGACTAGAGACACTGTGGCCCAAGGAAAGTGTTCAGATAGATTCTACTTGGGGGCTAATTCTGCACTGTTCCATCAACATCTTCAGCAAACTGCCCTCACCTACAACCATCTCACCTTTAGAATTACTTTTTCCTCTTTGAGCAATAATCAAAATAACAGGAAACCTGAATTTTTTTCTGAATGTTTTTCATCTTGAAACATACCTCATCCCTTGATTTTCCTTTAAAACATCCTATTTAGCTTTTAAATTTCCCTTTCTGCTTTCATTTTGTTTATAAAGTTTTCGTTCACTGACACCCAAGAATTTTCTCTCACCATGTCTTCAATATTGTTCAATCCATTTTTAAATAATATTAATATATTATTGGAATAATGTTCCAAGTCTATCCTTCTTAGCAGTTCCAGGGAAACTTGTGGACTGAGTCATGTTTGAGAGGCCTTTTGCAAGGCAGTGTAGTATTTAGTAGGCATTGGAAGAAATAGTGTTGGAATTCCTGACCACTCCCCCACCATCATGACCGCACATGCACTGTTCAGATGCTTAGTCATTTCATGGCTTTACATCCTATGTGATCCCTGTGCTGCGTGGTCAAGTAATTTGAGTGAAGCGTGATCTTGCAATCTATGCACATGCGTGGCATAGCTCTGTAAGCCCATATGTGCATATGCAGGGGAATGCATAAAAAGCAGGTCACAGGCTCCTTCCCCTTCTTCTTCTCCCCTCTCCTCCCTGCACATGTCTTCCACAGGCCTGATCACATTCTGGTCTGTCCTTCCCTTCTCCTAATAAAACTCTGATAGTGGGTTTTGTCATGCCTCATGGCTTTTTTCGCATGGTCACAGTACAGCTTAATTAATAGCATTGCGTGGCTGCATAAAACCAACATTGGTGCCAAGACCAAGCAGGCCCTCCAGGCACTCTACACATGGGAATCTGTGCTGAGGTTTTGCTACATCTACAACTGCCTGCTTTTTTCATTTGCCCAGCCTCCGAAGTGCTCTGCACAACACAGGCTGCTTAGATTGGTGAATTTTCCCTTTCCAATCCCTTGCCAAGACTGAGATATATTTCTCACTGTCAGACCCTAAGGGAGTCCTCCAGCTGCATACACCATGCTTCATTCTCTCTTGACAAAGCATTGAATGCTGTTGGACCCCCAGGGGGGTCTTTGTGCTATGTATGCCCTCAGCCCCTACCCCTCTCTTGATGAAGGGTGAGGTAACTTGTGCTGATTTACAGATCCTTCCCTAATCTTGGGAACACCTGAGATTGGAATCTTGGATCACGTTGGGTTTTTTTTGTTTGTTTGTTTGTTTTTTGTTTTTGTTTTTGTTTTTTTAGTTTTTTTTTTTTTTCTCTCAACTGCAGTCATGGAACATAAAGGCTTCCTCCTCTTCATCCCACTCCTCCTCTGAGAAATGCCTGAAATATCCCTGGGATACAAATAAATATGGCCACATAATGGCTGCTTGGACCCCTATATTTCACAGGAAATATCTAACTTCTGCCAGCAAATGGGCAAATGAAAAGAGTTATCCTTTACCCAAGCTTTCTACCTAAGCTCTGAACCATCCCTTTTTCATTCTTTCTCTCCTACCCATGTGCAACCTGAATCTCTGACTTCAAAAAACCTCCACTTATCTGACCTCCGCTCTTTTCTCTGGTATCGGATGGCCACTCCTGCCCACCTCTGGCTCCTACCTTCACTCTTCCTCTTACCTGTTCTCCAGCTGCCCTAAGAAGCACAGATGGGTCTGGAAGCAGGCTAGGATGCATGCAAATGAGTTTCCCATTAGGACCCACATTGGGATTACAATAACCGAGATGGCTCTCTAACTAGAGACCACTTTATAGCTTACCTCCTGGTGGGTCTTTCTGAGGCTTCCCTCAAAGCAGTAAACTATCAAAAGCTAAAAAACGTAACTCAAGATACGGAATAAAATCCATCTCATTTTTTAGAATGGCTTTTTACAAAGGCTTCTCTTAGATCCTGAGAGCCCAGAGGGCAGGCAGCTCCTTATGACCCACTTTGTCTCATAGAGCTTCCGGACATCAGGGCTAAACTTAACTGCTTGGAGAGAGGCCCCCTCCCATGGGCAGAAGTCTCAGCTGTGGCATTTAAGGTGTATCATGGGAGAGGTGAGAAAGACAGTAAAGAGAATTGGAAAACGCTGGCACATGCTATCTGACCAGCTGCCTGAAGGCTTCCAGGTCCCTTATTTTAAGTGTGGTAGAGAAGGCCACTGGGCTTGCGTGTGCCCTGCCCAATGAGTGCCATTAATTGCACCTTGTCCAAAGTGCCACCCAGAGGAACACTGGTCAGCTGACTCCCCCCCCCCCCCCCCCCCCCCCCCCCCGTGCACCTCAGGGCGTGTTAACATCAAACAAAGACCTCCAGCAGACCTCCTAGGCTTGGTCACAGGCTCCCAGGGAACCCAGGATAGCCAGTGCAACATGGGGTGACCCATTCCCTTCCTTTTGGACACAGAGCCACTTACTCAGTTCTGAGGGAGTTTTGGGGTCCCCACCTCTCCTCATTTCCCTTCATCATCAGGGAAGGGGGACAGCCTTAACTACCTAACCAGACCCCACCACTTAATTGTACTTTCTGGGGTATCCCTGTCACCCACACATTTTTAATGGTGCCAACCTGCCCTGTGCCCCTAACAGGGAGTGATTTTTTAGCTAAGACAGGAGATTTTATTTCATTTTCTCTCCCCATTTGCCTCACTCCAGACCCGTCATCAGTGCCTCTTATCCTCATGCACAATGACACAGACAGGGTCCTGCTCTCTCTCAAGTTCCAGAGGACACGAGGATCTACTGTCTTGACACCAATTCCAGAAGAATGAGGTCTCACCCCACAAGCTCTTCCTTCCTGGTTCCCTCTTCTAATTAACTGCTCAGCTAATTCTTATAGGACCACCATAGAGCCAGGTGCCAAAGATCATCAAGTATACCTAGGCAGTAAGGAAAAGTAATAGTCCAAAGGTATTTACACCCCCAGACCCAAAAGGGTCTGGGCTCTGCAAAAAAAAAGACTTTAATATAACAATCTATTACTGTTAGCCCTCAGCAATTGATCACTTGTGTCTCTTGAATGCTAAACTAATAAAGGAAACAGATGCCTTAAAATGTCTCAGATAAGGCTTATCTCAGATAAATATTAAAAACATGTTCCAAATATCCCCCCCATCCCGTCTCTCATCACTGAAACTAACCAATATAGCAGAGTAGAGTACTAAACATTACAATATCATGGTCACTGGCTCAAGTTTTTAAAATTCCGGTGACTGCTTCTTAATATGTTTAAAAATTCTTTCGAGCTCTAGAAACAGCTTGAATCCATCTGGACAGGTTGGATCTGCTTCAGATAAGTATAACCCAAACTTTCCTGGTCCTGGAACCCCCTCTCTCACCCTGGGACCACCCCCAAAGGAAAAATAAGATTCCTTGTTTCTAAGCTTTTCTCTATCTCACCAGCACCCTCTCAGACACAAGAAGCCAAAGTCCCAAGCTGAGAAAGATAATGGACATCTCCAAAGCAGTAAATGACAATCCACCATCCCAGGACACCTGCCTCCTTCAGAAGCCTCCTTCTTTATCCCCCCAAGAGTCAGTCAACACCTACCAAGTCAGCTGGAAAGCAGTTTTCAAGAGACACAGCACCCCCACTCTTTTTCACCTGCCTTTTTTTATAATAAGCAAAGAGTCTGGAATGTTGGAATTCCCAGCCACTCCCTCAGCTACATGACCGTACATGCGCTGTTCAGATGCTTAGTCATTCCAGGGCTTTATGTCCTTTGTAATCTTTGTACTTTGTGGTCTCATGATTTGCACGCAGTGTGATTATGTAATCTATGTGCATGTGTGGCATAGCTCCATAAGCCCATATGCACATGTGCAAGGGAATCCATAAAAAGCAGGTCACAGACTCCTCCTCACTTCTTCTCCCCTCCCCTCCACACATGTCTTTCCAACAGGCCTGACCACACTCTGTCCTGTCCCTCCCTACCCCTAATAAAACTCTGATAGCGGGTTTTGTCCTGCCTCATGGCTTTTCTCACATGGTAACAGCACCGCTTAGTGAATAACATTATGTCACCACATAAAACCAACACATAATGGTTTCTATCAGTTAAAGACTACACTACCCTCAGATGTTTATTATTTGTACTTACTTGTACTCATGGTCATTGTATAAATTACCTTTGGTAAATTAATTTTTCCTATTTGATAATTAAATTGCTAGAAAAGGGGGAACATTTTTGTGCATGTTGCCCCCTCTGATAAATGACTATATGTAACCCACTGACAGGAATCTTTAGTTTCATATCAGCCTCATGTTTGAGAATAGCCATGTACATATAGATATTAAAGTTCATTGCATACACTAGAATCAGTTTGAAGCATGATCCCCTTCTTTAGCCTCCGGAGAATCCTACATAGGCATATGTTCAGTGAGAGAAGACAGTTCAAAAGATTGAAAAAGTATATGGAACATTGACTAGTAATCATCTTAGTTATTCTACTGATGAATCAGTTTTGAATGAATCTAATTTAAAGTATTTTAAATTACTTCAAAAATATTTAATTATGGGAGATTATTAAGGAATTAATTATATTGTCTGTGTAGTTTTAAATTTTTAAATTACATTATTTAAAACAGTGTATTTAATATAGAAATTCATTATTATTGGTTTAATCAGATGAGAAATATAAAGTATATATAAATGAGTACTGATAAATGATATTAAATTACATAATAAAGCGGGAAAACATTATAAAATAGATAATAATTTTTGTAATAAAATATAAAATTATAAGTAACTTTGAAAACAGATCAAGGAATAATGGATTAGTCTTTGTTTTGCCTTTGATTGAGTATCAATATTTTTTATTACTAAGAGATTTTTCTTATGAAAAATATAGGGATTTCAAATTTATTTTTACTTAATGTTTAATGTAACTTTAAATTTAATCCTAATTTGGTATTTTAACATAGATTTACATAAGAGCAGACATGCTCTCTTGTAACTTAAAAATGAAAAACAAAACAGTTGCTACCTGATACCAAATTAATGGTACTATTTCAAAACTGAGTGTACCAGAGGCATACGACACCATGCACAACCGGTAGGAAGACTCCTTTGACATTGCTGCAATAAAGCAAGAGAAAATAAAAAATATGAATGGAAACTGTGTCTACCCAGGAGACCACTGCTCCTTCTTTAACATAAGAGAATGGCATTCACTGAAGTAAGGACTTTTCAAGCCTTTTCTTAGAGTTGAGGTGAACTCTCCCCTGAAGACCTAAAGATTGCAACTACATTTTCCAAATGTTTTACAATCCTGTATTCTTGTGAAGATAATTTAGTGCCCTGTTTTAGAAATAGAGTCAAAACTTTATTTTACTATATTTAGCAGTATGATGAAATAATTCATATCTATTACCTCAAACTTATTTGAACTGATTCAGTGATTTGCGTATAATAGGTCATCTATGCACAGTTCTCTAATACCCTACACATTGTATTCTTAAGTTACCAAGGGTACATAGTTTTTTTGATGTATTATTTTTCTGATTAGCAACAGCAGGTTGTATGGGTTCTATAAGTCTCCATTTTTTTTACTCTATTTCCCATTAAAATATTCATTTTGTGACCTATTATTTAAATATGATTATATTGTCTACTCCTCACAGACATCTTTATTCTTGAAGATCCTTTTTACTTTTTTTCACCTACCATATGATCATTTGCAATTACCAGGGAATACAATTAAATCAAGAATGTTGAACCAAAACCGTTTATGTTTAGCAACAAGTAAATATTCTCCTTTGCAATAGATAAACCCAAGTAGTTATTGATTTTATTTATTACTGTATGCTCCTCTACTATATATTCACGTTTGAAAGATGGAGCTACTGTAAGTGGGCACAAAACCAGATTTTAAATCTGAGGCTTAGATGTTTCCACAGTGAGCCCAAAAGATGTTACTAAGGTAATAGCATCTGGCAAAATACGTCTCTGAATAACCAGATGGCCGCCCTTGGCATCGGTCCTCAGCGTTCTCTGTGTACCACACTTCACACATTCTACAATCATTAATATGTTTAACAGGCTGCTAGTGAATTTGTAATAAATAAATGCCACACTGCAATATGTTACTAAAAACAGTTTCACCTAAATATATTTCTCTGAACGAAAATGGGGCAATGTCAGAAATTACCAATTCTTTCATTCACTATTTATAAGTATCCTATTCATATTTATATATTATGAACTTCCTTATTAAGTAATGATGATGAATCTTAATTAGATTAATTGTGTGAAAATAATTGAAAACAGTAGTAAAATAATGATGCTGTATTACTTAATTAATAAGCTCCCACAGAATGGCAAGATTGATCTCCCAGTTTTCTAAAATCTAACATAGAGAAAAATTAAAAAGAAATTTATAGGAGCTTAGAGGATGAGAGTGGTTACTCTGAAAGCAGGAGGACTTGGCAACCATTGCCAGCACCACCCATATCTAAAACCAGGTACAGCTACATTTGATTGTAACCTCAGAATTGTGGACACAGAGATGAGAATCCTGAGAGCTTTCTGGCCAGCTGGTCTAGAGCAGCTAGTCAAAATCATTCAACAAAAGTCTTAATTTCCATCCCTAAATATTTTATGTTTTCATAATGGAATTGTGATTCAAGACAATCCTCAAATCCCTGAAGTCCAAGAGATACCTTTACTATACATTCTATCTCATAAAGTAGCTTTTCAATAATTGTCCTAAGATGTTTAAATGAATTAAAATGTTACATTTTGTTGTCAAATGATCTGCAATCTTATTTGAAAAAAGAGAGTAATCTTGAATGCTGTTTCACACAGCTCTACTTCATTTTCTTTTTTTCTTCAAATTTCGTTCTATGCTGCTAAACCCAGACACAAAGACCATCAAGTTCTTTGAAGTTATCCACTCTCTCCCTCTGTACCTTTTCATTAATTATACATTCTCTCTTTGGAATGTTATATGTCTCATAGCTATCATTTTATTCCAATCATATTCCAACTTTAATGTGCTCTTTTAGAGAAGACCCCATGCCCAGAATACTTCAGAACACAAGTTTGTCAATAATGGGGAAAGGGATTATTTCTCCTTTAAAATTTATTTAAAAATACCAAGACAGTAGCTGACATTAAGTATATTTTGAGCAGAGAATAAATATCACATCCAATCAAGAAATATCTTCTCTTGCCTCTTCTTTTCTATCTCACTCTAGACTAAATAATCATTGCTTCTTCTTTAAAATGTTAAGTATTTGAATGAGTATTTAAAATATGGCCTCTACTCAAGTTACTTTCTTATTTTGTTGTTTGTTTGTTTGTTTTATGCTATTGCTATTGTTTGGTTGTTATTTTACAGTACTGGAGAATCAAGAACTCCAGGAAAGTGTTCCACCATTGAGTTTTATCTCCATCCCTTGATCCTTTTATTCTTAGTAATCTTTGATGATCTACTTCCAAAAGCAGGCTCATTCTCCATGATCAGATCCCACTGTCTGCCCCGTGACTGGTTGCTTATACCTTCTATCTTTTTTCCTAAAAATGCCTTCTTCTTAATGCCAAGCTGTGGCATCCACTCTTTTTGGGAGAATATACTTACATTCTCTTGAATATATCTTGTACATTTAAAATTATAATTTGCATGTTTTGATTTCTCAGTCATACCCAAATTTCTCCTGGCAAGTCTCACTTCAGTTTTCATTATTTTGATGAAGACAATTATGGCCTTGTTGTGTAAGGAGTATAATAAGCAATTTCCCCTGAGTAGAAACTGAACATCTCACATCATTTGCCTATTTCTAATTTAACAAAATACTTTCTTTTTTTACACAAAAAATAAGCCAAGTTGGCTCTTTCTTATTAGTTTGAAGATTTATAAGATGCTTTGTTTGGTCAGACCTCATATGTGTCATTCCTTAAGTGAAATCTGGATGTTTTACATAACGAGAATTGTAAAGCATTCATTATCTAATTTCCCTGTCTCTTCACTCTGAAGTGAGTTACGTCATATTACTTCCCTAATCCATCTCAACAAAATGTGGCAAAGCTAGAACTATTTATTTCTATCAGGCCAGATGATTCTTGTCTCTTCTACTGTCTTATAACTTCATATGGCAAAGATCTTCTCTGCAATAAATTATAAATTTAAACTATTCTAAATTCTTTGAGGGTAACAACACTGCTTTTAAAATGTCAGTGCAAGAAATAATTTATTCAGATTATACATTCCTTGTTTTGGTGAACACATATTTACATTAAGTCCCAGTTAATTTATTTGATAATTTCTCAATGGACAAATGCATGCTGGAAAACTTTCATCTCTATTGAACAGCCAACTTATGGAGGGAAATGTATTTTCATATTTATATAACTTAGTATCACTCAATGCTGAAATTCAAAATGAAGAACTTAAGAAAAATACACCTTTCATTTTTCTGTTGCCAAACATGTAAGTATTTATTTTATTTTATTTTTTATTTTTTTTATTTTATGATTTTCCATGATAGGGTTTCTCTGTGTAACAACTCTAACTATCTTGTAACTCACTCTGTAGACTAGGCTGGCTTTCACCCGAGTCTTCCTCCCAAGTGCTGGGATTAAAGGTGTGTACCACCACACCTGGCCACATATAAGTATTTAATACTATTAAGCTGAAATCTAGACTATGGGTTAGCAGAAATAAAAATATTTATTGGGATAGCTGGCTATTCAGCCTATGCTAATTGGTAAGCTTCAAGCCAATAAGACTGGATTTCAAAAGATATGAATGGCGTGCCAAGGGATGATACCTGAGGTCCATCCTGGCCTCCAAACACAGGCAGGCACAAAAGCTCCTATCCACCCATGAATTACTAACAGAAAAAGAAAAGAAGGAAATGACACTGGGTAGCTGAAGTACTGGATTTAGGGAAAGAGCTGGAAATGAAGGTGAGAGATATTACAGGAAGAAGTAAGGGACAGGAACAATAAACATTAAAGACAAGAAAAAAAGTATGAGACTTAGATTGCTTTGGTGAGTTATTATTATTATTTCTATGGAAGCTAGATTTTTCTCTCATAAAATACTCCCTGACCAGAGTTTTCCCTCCCTCCACTTCTCCTAGCTCCCCCTATTGCCCTTTCCCCCAGATCCATGCACCTTCCATTTCACTTCAGAAAAGAGCAGGCCTCTTTGGCAAATAATAAGAAAACGAGAAGCCATTTTATTTTTAATATTACATAAATTTTGAATCAATTCACTACTGTAAATGCATTTGTGTATATATACATAAGTATCAAAATTGTAGGTAGGTATAAAATGAGACAAGAATATGATGCATTTGAGAGAGATAAAAAGAAGGGCTGAAAGAAAGAGAGAGAAAGGGAGAGAGAGAGAGAGAGAGAGAGAGAGAGAGAGAGAGAGAGAAGAAGGAGGAGGAGGAGGAGGGGGAGGAGGAGGGGAAGGGGAAGAGGAAGGGGAAGAAGAGGAAGAAGAGGAAGAGGAAGAAGAAGAAGAAGAAGAAGAAGAAGAAGAAGAAGAAGAAGAAGAAGAAGAAGAAGAAGAAGAAAAAAAGAAGGGGTGGGGGAGAAAGAGAGCTAGCTGCTGTGGGATGGTCTGTATGTCAAATGTGTTGCTGATTGGTCAATGAATAAATCACTGATTGGTCAGTGGCCAGGCAGGAAGTATAGGCGGGACTAACAGAGAGAATAATTGAGAGAACAGGAAGATGGGTGAGAGAGACACTGCCAGCCGCCACCATGACAAGCCGCATGTGAAGACGCCAGTAAGCCACGAGCCATGTGGCAAGGTATAGATTAATAGAAATAGATTAATTTAAGCTGTAAGAACAGTTAGCAAGAAGCCTGCCACGGCCATACAGTTTGTAACCAATATAAGTCTCTGTGTTTACTTGGTCGGGTCTGAGTGGCTGTGGGACTGGCGGGTGAGAGAGTTTGTCCTGACTGTGGGCCAGGCAGGAAAACTTCAAGCTACAGCTAGCATATCCAGATTCAAAAATAGACCAAGAAGCGGGAGAGATTGCTCAGTGGTTAAGAGTGCTTTCTGCTCCTCCACGTAACCTGAGTTTAGTTTCTGGTTCCCATGTCAGGCAGATTACAACCACCTATAACTCTGTCCTTCTCTAGGGCATTCAATACACTCTTCTGGCCTATTTGGGTGCAGGCACACATGTGGAACACACACACATGTAAATAAAGGTAAAAATAAATCTTAGCCAAAAAAAAAAAAAAAAAAAAACAACCCCACAGAACAGAACTTAAAACAAATAGACCTATCTGATTTAATGGAAACCTTCTGTCAGGAGAATTGTCTTTGCTTCCCTGATTTTCCTACAAATGTCAGGATGAAATGCGTCAAGGACATGAGTAGACACTGGGAAGAACTATGACGAGAGAGTGCAAGAGAAATAGGAAGACAAAACCAAAGTCTAAGAAGTAACAACTCATTACTCATTGACGGAGCGTATAAGTCCATAATGGAAGGACAAAGAGAAAGGAAACATTCAAACGTTCTCATCTCATTCAACACAAACTGACAGACTTATTTGCTGTTATCTATTCTTCTTGCCTCATATTTTGGCTCAATGCATAAGCACAGCTGTGGTTTGTGACCCAAGGGACAATTTTGGCCAATTAGCCTATGGATTCACGAAAATTTTTTTTCTTGTTATGGTAATCAGTTTAGTTGGAAACACATGTTTAGGATCCTCAAGGGGTGATTTTTTAGGTAAATTAACAAGATATGGCAAAGCACCCTAAAACACATTTACCTACCTTCAATTTTTAAGACATTTAAGATATGTGAAAATCATTAATTTCCCATTAAAAAATTAATATTTAAAAACCTCCAATCCTTTCCTTAAAATAAATGGTAAAGAACATTTAAATTTTAGTGAACTGCTGGAAATTATGTATTACTAACACTTGGCATGAATTTAATAAAATAAGTATTTGGAATATGGAGATGTGATTTCAGACGTAAACATTTCCTGGGGCTTTTTGGAAGCATTTGAATATCATTAGAACAAGAGTTTTTAAGGCAATGTCTTGGGTCTATGTAGGTTCTCTATCTCAAGGAGGAAATATTTGTGGAAAACTCAGACTGGATCTCCCTAATCTTGATGGTGATGGGCAGGAGCTTAAAGACCTGAACCAAGTTCACAAGTCTGGGCATTTACTGCTTTTACCTGTACCGTCTGAGGTACTCAGGATGGCATATGATCTTTCACATTTCAATGAGGTGGGTCTCTCTCACACTTGTAGCTAAAATTTCTGTCTACCATTTTCCTGATGCTACAACAACACAATTTTGCCCAGAGGGACATGCTTAGGTATCGTTCCTATTGCTTTACTTGCCTAGGAAACTCATCAGGATTTTAAGCCTTGTCATATCTTAATAGAATTTCAGAATCTGAGTTTCACGTACTCATATCGTAACTTGAACCACAACAACTAAAAACTACCATCTGGTAAGATTTGTTGCATACATTGCATTGAAATATTTTATATACCTGCCTCTTGTCTCTATTTAAGGAGGAAGATACATTTAATTGATAGACTTAACACTCTTTTCAATACGTTTTTAAGATTTATTGAAATAGACACCATCAGAAATTATTAGTTATTCCTAGTAAGTTTTCTAATACTATCTTGAAGTAAAAATAGTAAATACCAATAAATAATAGCTCCAATGACTGAGTCAAATCATAAAGATCAGATAAGTGACTAATAACTGTTGATATTGCTTATATCACTTACAGCTCAATTAACAATATATATACACATATGTACACACACACATATATATACACACACATACATATCATACATATTTGAAAATCCTGCTGCTTGGTAAGATGCTATTGGGTGGAAATTGGTAGAAAATAAATTTCCATAAATTTTAGAAAAAAATGATATGCTATATTACAGTTGAAGTAGTGGATCAGTAATGAAAGTCATCAATTTTATCAACAAAATATTGTTTATGATAATATATTGGTAACAAAATGATTATATGTACTACATTATATAAGGTACTGATTATTTGAAGATACAAAAATAGTTCATTAATATCCCTTGAAAAAAGTGGGCGGAAGTGGTTAGCAGTTCATGACTGATACAGAGGATAAATTAATAGTAATTGGGTGAAAGTCAACTGTGATATTATATTCACATTACTTTTAATGTTCTAGACCTATTAGATACCCACATGGCTAAGTAAAGGCTAGAATGGAAAGAATTGTAAAATTCAAGTACTTACAAGTAACTGATGGTACATAGAAAACACATGCCTCATTTCACTCCCTGAGTAAATTTTGTTGCAATGTGATTTGGTTGTATCTAAAAATTGAAGTCAATTACTTTTATATTTTTCATGGTCTTTTCTGACCAGAAGCTGCTATGGAATGTGAAGTGGTAATATGGATTTATCAGAAGTAACAATTTCAAAATATCACCTATTAATTTATTTTTTAGTAGAAACTGATTTCCTATTGAGATTGAATTGTCTGCAGCAACCATCTAGCACCTGGCCAAAGCTGAAATTCCTGTCCCTAACAGTGACAGGAAGTCTCAGGAGGCATGTCGATGATTACCAGGTGTCTGCTCCCTAGACCACCTTTAATTGATTGGGTCTGCTTTTGTATGGAGTATAGTTAGGAATTCACAAGAAGATGCTGCTTTCTTGATAATATAAATATATATCACCATGTTTTCCATTCCAGACTGAATTTCAGCTGAGAAAAGTCTACATAGATAAGGCTGTTTTGAAAGCTTTAGAGCTATACCCCAGTAAGTGATTAAAAATGACCTAAAAATTTCTGTAATCTAGGGAGATTCAACCTCTGGATGAACTGCTCTTAAACCCATGCAAACATCTCCAGCTTTCTCTCTGTAGGTGTTTTACTTAGAATGATTTTTGGATGGAATAGGATCTATCTATCTATCTATCTATCTATCTATCTATCTATCTATCTATCTATCTTCTATCATCTATCTATCTATCTATCTATCTATCTATCTTCTGTCTATTATCTATCTATTTATCTTCTATCTATCTATCATCTATCTATATATCTCAATAATTTAAAAAACTGGCTGCTTCTCACTTATTTAAAGTTACTAGAATTCTGCTAGACTCTAGTAGAAGCTGTTTCTCCGAAATGATGAAGCATTTACATTGACCTGTAATGTTTGGTGTTATAAAATGGATAATTAGTTTCATAGGTTCAACAAAACATTCCAGTACTCTTCTCTTTTTTTTTTACAGTCATATTCTCAGTAAATTGTTTTTAAAAAGTAGAAACTCAAATTGGAGACTATTGAGACATCAAACCCACATAGCCCTTCCAGTTATCCAGGCTCTTCTTGAACCCGGACTCAAGTGTTCCTCCTACCACAGCCTTTCAAGGGCAGGAACTACAGGTGTGGCCCAACATGTCTTTATTAACCTTTCACATGAGCAATTTCAACCCTTCTTTTTCTTCATTCACAGTTCCCTTATACCACTTTAAATTGGAAGAAGATTCCAGAAAATCTGAGTCCACTCACAAAAGTGAGCAACAATAGAATTGAAATCTCATTTGAATGTAATGATTTCACTCTTTCCTACACTTTTTCTTCTCTCATCCACTCCAATCCTGTGAAACCCACCCTTTTCTTCTTGCAATAATATGGCTGATTTGAATGAGAAATACACCCACATAGGCCTAGGCGTTTGAATACTTGGTCCCCCAGTTGACGGTGCTGTTTGGCGATGTTCAGGAGGTGTCGTTTACTGGAGGAAGAGCTACTATGCTAACTTGGCCGCTATGGACTCCAATCCTCTGGATTTATAAATTCAAATAAATTCTTTTGTAAGTTGCTTTGCTCATGGCATTTTATCACAGCAACAAAAACCTAACTATTACAGAAATTGGTACCAAAAAGTAGACTTTTGCTATGAGACATCTGATCATGGTTTGTATTGTGCGTGCGTGCGTGCGTGCGTGCGTGCGTGTGTGTGTGTGTGTGTGTGTGTGTGTTCAATTATCTTAACTTTGTTTGAATGCCAAAAGTGGAGCTTAAAATGCACCACCCCAGTAGAATTCTTGAAGGCATAGTGTTAAGAACAAAGTGGACTGGAGAGCCTAATTTGGGGTGTTTCAAAAAGAAGCGAGTACTTTAATTATATGCTAGTAAGTAGTATTCTCCCAAGGTCTCTGCTTCAGTTATTGTCTCCAGGTCCTTGCCTTGAGTACCTTCCCTGACTTTCTTTTATTGTGGATAAAATAAAATCTTTCATCACCAAATTGGTTTTAGTCATGATGTTTATCACAGCAAAAACAGGAAACATATAAGCATAGTTTGGATATGAAACAGCCCCCAAACAAACATGTGATAAAGACTAGGTTGCCAGGGTGTGGCTACTCCTGGGAAATGGTGAGAAGTTCCAAGAGGAGGCAGTCAGTAAGAGGCTGTATGTACTGAGGTCTTGCCCTTGAAGTGCGTTATAGGACTCTGGCCTCTACTTGTTCGTGTCTAAGCTTTTGTGCAGATTTTCTCTACAAAATAGCATGGCCATGATGTGCTGCCCCTCTCCTCCCTCAAATGTAGTCCTCAACCAGAGGACTATGAGCACTATTTCCATTGATCATAGGCTAGAGTTCCTTATAATTGTAGCCAAAATAAAGTATCTCATGTCAGGCTGAGTACTCCAGGAATGTGTGTTCAGCAGTGGAAGGTAGTTGGGATGGATAATGTTAAATGTCAAGTTGAAAAAAATCTGCAGTCATCTGGGAGATGATCCCCTGGACCTATCAATAGGGGATTATCTTAATTAGGTTAATTCATATAGGAAGACCCACCTCCCTATACATGGAACAAGTCCTTGGGCAGGGGAACCTGGACTATATTTAAAAATCTGAAGAGAGCTAACTGAACAGTAGTGCATTTGTTCATCCTTGTTTCCTTACTGTGGATGTAATGTGGCACGCTGCTTCTGTTTCCCTACCATGATGAACTGTCTCTTCAACTGTGAGATACGTATGCTGTTCCTCCCTTAATCTCCCTTGTCATGATTCATAGAAACAGGGAAGTAAACTGAGATAGGATACTAACATAGTTCCTTTATGTAACTCATTGCGTTATGCCCTTTGTATATGTTCCTAGTTTATTCACTATGTAAATATCATCAACATTCTCCTCGAGCAGTTAAAAACGTGTAACTTCACAGGGTTTCCTTGTTTCATTATTGCTTTAAAAAGTAATAAAATCAAAGCTATGAAAGTCGATGAGTGAAACGAGACATCCATGTGAATTTCAGAATTGTCACTTTCACCCTTGATTTCGATTTTTAGGCCTGCTGAATTATCCATGTTAGGATCCTACCCTCACTCCTGCACATGCACAGCTTGGGGTCTTATGTCTTATGTCATCATGGGGCCCTGATGACGATGTATGCACCTTAAAAAGCTGGATGTCCATCCCAGGCGCTCTCTCTGCTCTCTCTCTCTCTGTTCTCTGTTCTGCTCTGCTTCCTCCCCACGGATCATCTTTCTCTCTCTCCAGGCCTGGCTCTCTTCTTTCCCCTCCCCCCTTTTTCCCTCTAATAAAACTCAAACTAACCTGGGTTCTGTCGTGACCGTGACCTTTCCATGTGGTAACCAGAGCTGCAACCAGCACCATTTATCATCCTTTCAGTCCATCATCTGAAACATCCAGGTCCATGTCTCTGAAAAGCCAAATCTTGAATATCATTGTAGTCTGGAAAATTGATTAATCATTGGAATCATTGCAGGAATCCCACAAAAACCTTAGTATTTTACTTTTGTTATTTGAAAGGATTTTTAATTTTCAAATTACATTTTCTTCTTTAAAAAAAAGCCCAGCAGTAACATGATATAAAAAGGAACTAAAGTGTCAAAATCCCTTCATAATTATATATAGAACGAAAGAATTAAATGCTCCAACTAGAACTTTCAGCATGAAAGGTCACAAATGAGCTGCAGGACTAAAAGCAAAAGCTTCCTGCTCCATTGCACTAATTACTGATATTTGATAGGAAGACCATTTGAAATGACCTTAAAATGCGAATATAACTTTTCTCATCTGAAGGAAAGTATAGCAGATAAAGTTTTTCTTGAGACATTGCTTCATTTAATACTTACTGGAGTTATACAATATAAAAGAACCCAATGGACTGTAGATGAACTTGAAATAAAAAAGGAAAATATATGTAACTGAACTGTAAGAACATGCAACACACACACACACACACACACATATATATATACATATATATTAATGAAATGTCATGTAGTGTTATTATACATATATACCAAGTATATGCTTGTTAGCATTTGTTAGCTTAACATAGCCTAGACACACCTAAGAAGAGAAACTTTAATTGTGAAATTGCCTCCACCAGATTGGCCTGTACATAAGTCTGTAGGTCATTTTCTTGATTAATGATTGATGCTGGAGGCCCCAGCTCACTATGGCTTGTGCCACCCTTGGATGTATATAAAAGTAGATTGAGCAACACATGGGGAGCCGGCCAGTAAGTAATATTCCTGTATGGTCTCTGCATCAGATCCTGCCTCCAGTTCTTGCCTCCAACTACTGCCCTGGCTTCCCTTGATGATTAATTATAAAATGAAAAAAAAAAAAAAAAACAAAAACAAAAAAAAAAAACCTGTCTTCTACTCCAATATTGATGTTGTTATTATTATTAGTTAGTTAGTTGAGTCAAGGTCTTTCTATGTAGCCCTGACTTCTGGAACGCTCTGTATAGACAAGGCTAACCTCCAACTCATATAGAGATCTGTCCATCTTTGCCTCTTAGTGCTAGGATTAAAGGCGTGTGCCACCATATCAGGCACTCAAGTTGGTTTTGATCCATCTTTTATCACAGCAACAGAAACTTAACTATAATGGAAGTTGGTACCAAGGAGTCAGGGATTACCGTGACAGAACAGATCATGCTATTTTAAGTAGGACTGTGCAAGCATTTGCAATTTTGAGCTGGAAAGCCTGTGAGTGATAATAACTTAGTAATCTGATCCAAGGGAACCTGGAACATAATGCTGAAAAAATGCAGAAGATGGAGACCTGCCTTGCGAAGTTTCAGAGGGGAGCAAATGGCTGTTCTTGTAATAGTTTGAATTAAGAAGTTGTGGTTTCCCCTCCTGTGTTCTATCAGACCACCATGGTTTAAAGTTAGATTTCAACAACAACAAAAACTACAGAAAACCTATAATCTCATGGAAACCGAATAATGCTCAACTGAATCACCAATGGGTTAAGGAAGAAATAAAGAAAGAAATTAAAGACTTCCTAGAGATCAACGAAAATGAAGACACCACATACCCAAACTTATGGAACACTAAGAAAGCAGTGCTAAGAGGGAAATTCATAGCACTAAATGCCTACATAAAGAAGTTGGAGAAATCTCACTCTAGTGACTTAACAGCACACCTGAAAGCTCTAGAACAAGAAGAGGCAAAGTCTCCCAGGAAGAATAGACGCCAGGAAACCATCAAAGTGAGAGCTGAAATCAGTAAAATAGAAACAAAGAGAACAATAGAAAAAATTAACGAAACAGAGTTGGTTCTTTGAGAAAATCAACAAGATAGACAAGCCCTTATCCAAACTAACCAAAAGACAGAGAGAGAGCATCCAAATCAACAAAATCAGAAGTGAAAAGGGGGGCATAACAACAGACATTGAGGAAATCCAGAGAATCATCAGGTCATACTTCAAAAACCTCTACTCCACAAAACTGGAAAATCTAAAAGAAATGGATAATTTTCTGGATAGGTACTACATACCTAAGTTAAACCAAGACCAGATAAACTATTTAAATAGTCCAATAACCCCTAAGGAAATAGAATCAGTCATTAAAAGTCTCCCAACCAAAAAAAGCCCAGGACCAGATGGTTTCAGCGCAGAATTCTACCAGATCTTCAAAGAAGAGTTAATACCAATACTCTTTAACTTGTTCCACACAATAGAAACAGAAGGAACATTACCAAACTTCTTCTATGAGGCTACAATTACCTTGATTCCTAAACCAAACAAGGATACAACAAAGAAAGAGAACTACAGACCGATCTCCCTCATTTAAGTCCTCGAAAAAAGAAATTGAAGAAGATATCAGAAAATGGAAAGATCTCCCATGCTCATGGATAGGCAGGATTAACATAATAAAAATGGCCATCTTACCAAAAGCAATCTACAGATTCAATGCAATCCCCATCAAAATACCAACACAATTCTTCACAGACCTGGAAAGAATAATACTCAACTTCATATGGAAAAACAAAAAACCTAGGATAGACAAAAGAATCCTATACAATAAAACAACCTCTGGAGGCATCATGATCCCTGACCTCAAGCTCTACTATAGAGCTACAGTAATAAAAACAGCTTGGTAATGGCATAAAAACTGACATGTGGACCAATGGAATCGAATTGAAGACCCTGACATTAATCCGCACACCTATGAACATATAATTTTTGACAAAGAAGCCAAAACTGTACAATGGAAAAAAGAAAGCATCTTCAACAAATGGTGCTGGCACAACTGGATATCAACATGTAGAAGGCTACAAATAGATCCATATCTGTCACCATGCACAAAACTTAAGTCCAAGTAGATCAAAGACCTCAACATAAATCCAGCTACTCTGAACCTGATAGACGAGAAATTAGGAAGTAGTCTTGAACAAATTGGCACTGGAGACCACTTCTGAAATATAACACCAGTAGCACAGACACTGAGAGAAACAGTCATTCAATGGGACCTCTTGAAACTGAGAAGCTTTTGTAGAGCAAAGGATACAGTCAACAAGGCAAAGCAACAGCCTACAGAATGGGAAAAGGTCTTCACCAACCCCACATTTGACAGAGGACTGATATCCAGAATATATAAAGAACTCAAGAAATTAGACATCAAAATGCCCACAGTCCAATTAAGAAATGGGCTTTAGAACTAAACAGAGAATTCTCAACAGAGGAAACTCAAATGGTTGAAAGACATTTAAGGAATTGCTCAACATCCCTAATTATCAGGGAAATGCAAATCAAAATGACTCTGAGATACCACCTTATTCCTGTCAGAATGGCTAAGATCAAAAACACTGAAGACAGCTTATGCTGGAGAGGATGTGGAGCTAGGGGAACTCTCCTCCACTGCTGGTTGGAATGCAAGCTTGTACAACCACTTTGGAAATCAATATGGCGCTTTCTTAGAAAATTGGCAATCAATCTCCCCCAAGACCCAGCTATACCACTCTTGGGCATATACCCAAGTAATGCTCAATCATACCACAAGGGCACTTGTTCAGTTATGTTCATATCAGCATTGTTTGTAATAGCCAGAACCTGGAAACAACCCAGATGCCCTTCAACTGAAGAATGGATAAATAAAATGTGGTACATATACACAATGGAATACTACTCAGCAGAGAAAAACAATGACATCATGAGGTTTGCAGGCAAATGGATGGATCTAGAAAAAAATTATCCTGGTGAGGTAACCCAGACTCAGAAAGACAAACATGGTATGTACTCACTCATAGGAGGATACTAGATGTAAAACAAAGATGACTAGACTGCTACTCACAACTCCAGGGAAGCTACCTAGAAAACAGGACCCTAAGAAAGACACAGGGATTGCCCAATGACAGAGAAATGGATGAGATCTACATGAACAACCTGGACGTGAGTGGGGGTAATGAAGGGCAAGGATCGAGGGAAAGAGAGCTTAGGGGAGCGGGAGATCCCAGCTGGATCAAGAACAGAGAGGGAGAACAAGGAATAAATAACCATGATAAATGAAGACCCCGTGGGAATAGGAAGAAGCAAAGTGCTAGAGAGGTCCACAGAAATCCACAAAGATACCCCCACAATAGACTACTGGCAATGGTCAAGAGATAGCCAGAACTGACCTACTCTGGTGATAGGATGGCCAAACACCCTAATTGTTGTGCTAGAAACCTCATCCAATGACTGAGGGAACCGGATGCAGAGATCCATGACTAGGCCCCCAGGTGGAGCTCCAGGAGTCCAATTGGTGAGAAAGAGGAAGGTTTGTATGAGCGAGAATTGTTGAAACCAAGGTTGGAAAAAACACAGGGACAAACAGCCAAACGAATGGAAACACATGAACTATGAACCAATAGCTGAGGAGCCCCCAACTGGATCAGGCCCTCTGGATAAGTGAGACAGTTGATTAGCTTGATCTGTTTGGGAGGCATCCAGGCAGTGGGACCCGGTCCTGTGCTCATTACATGAGTTGGCTGTTTGAAACCTGGGGCTTATGCAGGGTCGCTTGGCTCAGCCTGGGAGGAGGGTACTGGACCTGCCTCGACTGAGTCTACCAGGTTGATCTCAATCCTCAGGGGAGTCTTTGCCCTAGAGGAGATGGGAATGGGGGGTGGGCTGGGGGGAAGGCGGGGGGGGGGGGGCGGGAGGGGGAGAACAAGGGAATCCATGGCTGATATGTAAAATTAAATTAAATTATAAAATTAAAAAAAAAGAAGTTGTGGTTTCTGGTCAGCTGGGGCTGACAAATCCCCTTGTCATCAAGAAGGGCATCACTGAAGTTAAGACCTTTGTTTTAAGGGGACAATTGGTATTGGCTAGGTGGGGCTAAAAAGTCAGTTGCTATTAACAATGGGAAGTAGGAATCAACATATATATCCCAAATATGGTGCAATTTTTACACTTTATATTAATTGTGGAAAATACTTCCTTTACATTAATTTCACTTTGTCTACATTATTTTAAAGCCAAAACTTGTTATCAGAATGTATGTGTTTTTAACATATACATAGTTTTAAATGAGTCAGGTAGTAGATATGTTAATAAACTTGATTTTGACAATTTCAATGCATATTAATAAATAGTCACATCAAATATATGTGATTTGTCAGTTATTAAAGCAAGTGTTGTTAGAATTGTGGAAATATAAGTTGGTTTGAAAGGTTCAGATTTCTCACCACCTTTTTCCTTTATATAAAACTGGCTCTTAAAGTTGGGCAATTTAAAAGAAAAATGCTTTATACTCTCGAGGACAAAGGGAGCCTCACAATACAGAAAACATTTAGCCATAAGAGGTATAAGAGGCATTGGGGTGTAAGATGGAGAAAAAGTGTTCCCCTGATGTCAACATGAGCTGGGAGCAGCCAATACTCTACCATCTCCGTATTCTTGTTCTTGATAATTGGTGTAACAAAATAACAAGCTTGCAGTCTTAAATCAACATAAATCCTTCTTTTAGAGTTCTGTTGGTTTAGAAGTAAGGCATTTGACACCGGACTGAGATAAAAGAAAAAAAAATGTCAGAACGTATGCAAGTTCATTTCTGGCTAAGATAGATTCTGGTCTTGGCGTTTTCTACTTCAAGAACCTTTCTGTGTTCCAGGATCCACTCCCTCTGTCTTCAGAGACAGAAGCCTCGGGGTGTGTCTTCCTTAGGCTGCCATTTTATAGCTACTTTCCTCTTCTGTCTTCTTTAAAATGTTCCATGAGAACACAACCTCCATTCTGATGAGCCAGGATAACTTCTCTACCTAAAATCAGACGAGCAGCCACTGACGTCCCCTACTGTACACTTGACCCACAAACTCTTTGCATGCTAACGTACTGCTAACACTGTTTCTGCAGATTAGGGCATGGCTATCTTCCAACCTTTATTCTATCTGTGAGTTTCCTGTAAGGGATTCCCATAATCTAATATTGATGATGAAACGTCAATGGCAAGGATGATTATTCTGCTATTCAAAAATACTGAATAATATTTGTGACCCTTTGCAATTCTATGCAGTAGGTATTTATATAAATCAAAATTGTAAACTTATTTGAGAATTCATGGTCCGGTAAAAGGAATTAAAATATAAATAACGTATTACATAACAATGTGTTAATTTATTTTGGTATTCTATACATAAATATTTGTGATAATAAATGTGTTGATTAAAAATACAAGAAGGAAGCCGGGCGGTGGTGGCGCACGCCTTTAATCCCAGCATTCGGGAGGCAGAGCCAGGCGGATCTCTGTGAGTTCGAGGCCAGCCTGGACTACCAAGTGAGTTCCAGGAAAGGCGCAAAGCTGCACAGAGAAACCCTGTCTCGAAAAACCAAAAAAAAAAAAAAAAAAAAAAAAAATACAAGAAGGAAATATTAAGCAATTTTCTTTGGTGTGGTAGCCCCGTGTTTAGGGCATGGCTTGAAATGAATCGCAAATCCATATTTCAGAAGCAGTTAAACAATTTCTAATTGAAACTGACTGAGATATACCTCTAAAAATTGCAACATGTTCACAGAGAAACCCTGTCTCGAAAAACCAAAAAAAAAAAAAAAATTGCAACATGTATGCTAATTTCATAATTGGAATAAAAACATATTAAGAAAAAAACTATGTTCAATCACACAAAATAACCTTGAAGTGAAATAATCACTGGAGTGAATCTGGTTTATTTGGGGTTGAGGAAGCTACTGAAATGGAATGAACATATGTGTTGGGCAGCAAGGTCTTGATATGTAAGAAGCAAGAAAGGAGACCTTCATAATTGTGAAGATAGAGGTGAATACTCTGAGTATCCACTGAATATACTCTGAATAGTTTAGTATTGAGAATTTTATCTGTTCCTCCAAGTACAGTAGCAATGTGCATAGTATGTTTTCCTCATAGCACTTAGAAATTCATGTGAGAAGGAATAGTTGACTCAACATTTACTTACATAAGAAAAGAGGATACTTATTGATTGACTTATAGTTAATTAATTCTTACATGGTGTTGTGGTTTAGAATAATATGTTTGTATGTCAAGGAGACTAGGGGTGGATTTTCAGTGATTATTATGTATTGTTAATGTGGTTGGCTTAAGAAACACCAGAGGTATTAGTCAGGCATGCACTTTGGTACACTTGTCTGGATATTTCTATAAAAGATTAATTGAGTGGAAAAGAGTGCCCTGAATTTTGGCAGATGAAGGCCATGTACTGGGGTCCAAGATTGAATAAAATGAAAAGAAGGAAACTAGATGAGATGCAGCATTTCCCTTTTTCTGCTTCCACAGAGATATGAGCAAGTAGCACTGTGCTCATGCTACAACTGCTGTAAGCTGTCCTTGCCACCATGGTGTTACAGCCATAATGAACTTTTGCACTCAAACTCCAAGCCAAAATTTATCTTTCCTGCATGATATTGTTTCTCGTCAGATATTTAGATGTGGTGATGAGAAAAGTAACTAATGCATAAAACTAAGTATTCCTATTGATGTAAATAAAGAAACATTGCATTTCAAAATAGCTTAAGTTACAAACACATGTTAACATGCTTATACAGCTACAGTCTATTCTGGCAGCAGCACAGGATAACAACTCCCACTTATCCAGATAAACATGTTGGTTGCCAACTGAAACTCTCATGCACCATGTGGCTGAACTATGGCATTTGGTATGTTCGATGTGTCACATCTATGTATAACGTAAACTGTTTTCACACTAAAATGTGTTTTTCAAGGCAGAACCTCAGTGCAAGTTATGAGGAATCCGTATATGAACTTATGTTTCTGAAATAGTATTCATAATGCATACAGATTCAATTAAAATTTACAGGTATGAAATAGAAATGGTTTATCTAGCTATCCAGAATAATAAGAATGGAAAGAAGCTTAAGATAAAATCAAAGATGAAACTAACATCAATGAATACAAAGTTAAAAATTATTTCTAAAAATGAATGCTGAATGGTTTTAAACAATCTCACATTACCACCCAACCATTAAACTATCCTACAGTCTGCCATCCTTGTCTCAATGTCCCAGTACATACACATAGGCAAGCCACACACACAAACACGTGTACACACACACACACACAGACACACACACACAATTTCTTTTCCTGAACTCTGATCTGTCCTATGGGGTGGATCTGTTCAAGATTTCCCTCTCATTAATTACACGAACCTTTGGGGCTTAGAGCTTGTTTTGTATGAGTGAATATAAATTAAACACTTTGAATTCAAAATGTCAAATTAAAAATTCACAGAGCCAACTTGAATATTTAGCGTTTTAGCAATTGTCAACGTCTTTTGAATTATTTCTTGTGAAATGTGAGTATCTTGTCAGAAATAAGTTTCTGTAAGACAAAGGACACCTTCATTAGGACAAAGAGGCAGGGTATAGAATGGGAATTTTTATTTTTAACTAACTCCACTTCTGATAGAGGACTGCTATCCAAAATATACAAAGAACTCAAGTGGTTGATATATTGTGCACCCCAATAAACTTATCTGGAGGGGGCAGAGAACAGAACAGCCACTATATTAACATAGAAGTCAGGCAATGTTAGTACATGCTTTTAATCCTATCACTTGGAGGGCAGGGATCTGTCTGGGTCTCTGTGAGTTCAAGGACACACTGGGAACAAAGCCAGGCATGGTGACACATGCCTTTTATCCCAGCACTAACCATAGAGGTCTGGAGGTCTGTAGAGACAAACAGAAAGTGACAGAGCTGGGTAGGAAGAGGAAGTAATATAGATGGGCTAAGAGAGCAAATGAGAGAACAGAACAGAAAGGCATATAGGTGTGGGTACATAGGAATTAGCTTGCTTTGGAAGCTGCAGAGTTGGTGAGGTGAGGTTAACTGTGGCTTTTCCTATTCCTCTGATCTCTCTCAGACTTTAACTCCAATACCTAGCTCCCATTTTTTTTTAATAAGACCTTTTAAGATTCATGTTACAAACTCAAGAAGGTTGATTTAAAAAAAATCACATAATCCAATTTAAAAGTGTGGTACAGATCTAAACAGAGAATTCTCAATAGAGAGAATGGCTTACAAACACTAAGAAATATTCAACATCCTTAGCCATCAGGGAAATGCAAATCAAAACTACTTTGAGATTCCATCTTACACCTATCAGAATGGCTAAGATCAATTACAAAAGGGATAGCCCATGCTGGCAAGGCTGTGGAGCAAGGGGAACACTCCTCTATTGCTGGTGAGAGTACAAATTTGTACAGCCACTTTGGAAATCAGTGTGGTGGTTCCTCAGAAAGATGGGAATAGATCTACCTTGACATCCAGTTATACCACTCTTGGGCTTATGTGCAAAGGACACTCCATCCTACCACAAGGATACCTGCTCAATTATGTTCATTGCAGCATTATTTATAATATCCAGAAACTGGAAACAACCTAGATGTCTTTTAGCAGAAGAATGAAAAAGGAAAATGTCATACATTTTCACAATAGAGAATTGCTTAGCTCTTCAAAAAAAGTTATATCATGAAAATGTCAGGCAAGTGGATGGAACTAGAAAATATTAAATCATCTTGAGTGAGGTAACCCTAAATCATGAGAGAAATATACATATGGTATATAGTCATTTATATGTTGATATTAGCCAGCATGTAATTGATAATAAAGCTGCAATCTGTAGATCCAGAGAAGTTAGGTAAAGAGGAGTAGTCTAAAAAGGAACTCAAGAATCTCCCTGGGAAGGGGAAATAGAATAGATATTATGAGCAGAGTGTTGGCAGGTAGGGACAGGAACAGGGGGATCAGGTGGTGGGGAAGATGAGGTGGAAGGAGAGAGAGCAGAATGAGATGGATGTAATTGGGGACATTTAGGGGTAAGAATTGGAAGCTAATGCAGTGGGAACTTCTTGTAATCTAAGAAAGTGATCCTGATGAGGACTACCAGTAATGTGGGATATGAAGTCTCAATAGGTCACCTTTTGTCACCAGGCAAGGCTCCACTGGCAGGACATGGTTGCATTCAATTGAGTTGTTGGTCATTAGGGTCCCATGTAAATTCCCAAACAACCCAGGATGCTGCAAACTGACAATGGGGCCCCATTGCTAAGGACAACACCCACATACCTTATTGAACATGGAGAGTTTAAACTGGTGCGTAAATGGAGCTTTCACCTTTATATTCAAGTATCTTTGGTGAGGTTAGGGAACGTACTCGGCAGCATACCCAAAGTGAAACATGGAAACCAACACAGTCACAAAATCTTTGACCTATAATCTGTGCTGTCTGAAAATTATGCTAGGGAAAAGGTGTCATAAAACTTGTGGGAATAGCCAATCAGTGTCTGATTTGACTAAAAGCCCATTGTACAAGAAGGAAACCATACTGCTGGGTAACCAAGAACCAGAGATGTGATAGCCCAATTACCAAACATGACTGACCAAAAACAAACAAACAAAAATCAATAAAATAACTCCTAATAATATCCTGCTGTGCTCATAGATTGGTGCCCTATCTTGTTATCATCAGAGAAACTTCTTCTAGCAGTAGATGGAAACAGATACAGAGGCCCACAGCCAGATATTACATGGAGAGTCTAAATGAGCTGTCTCTATCAAATCACTTCCCTCAGAGCTCAGGGAATCTGGAAGAAGACCCAGGAGATAGTGCTTAAGAGCCAGAGGGGTGGAGAACACCAGGAGAACAAGACCCTCCGAATGAACTAAGTAAGCCACATAAGAACTCACAAAGACTGAAGCAGCAAGCACAAGGCTACATGGGGCTGCACTAGATCCTCTGCATATAGCTGTTAGCTTAGAATGATTAGGGGACTCTTGACGGTGAGAACAAGTGGGTCTCTGACTCTTGTGCCTGCTCCCAGGTCTCTTTTTCCTACTGCTGGATTTCTGGATTTCTGTGTCCAACTTTGATATGATATTTTCAGTTCATGTCATGATTATATTTTGTCACATTTATTTGTTGTCTCTTGGAAGCCTGTTCATTTCTAATGAGAGACAAAGGGAGTAGATTCCAAAGGGAGGGGAAATGGGAAAGAACTGGAGTAATAAAAGGAGGAGAAACTATAATCAGGATATATTTTATGAGGAAATAGTCTATTTTCAATAATTGGGAAAAATGTTTAGTGTATCCCAACTTCTTTAATTATTTTACATCACATAAGCAATATGCCTATCCCAAATTTCTAGGCATTCAATTATTTTCACTTCCTTAGATATTACTCAATCAGTTGCCCCCTACAAACATTATGACTATTTTCTAGAAATTATACGCATTATTGAGATATAAAAAAGTCATTATAGGCATGATTCCTGCTGAGAGTTTAGTAGCAAAAAGATAAGCAAGTGCAATAAAATGTGATGGGCCACCCCTGTTGTGTCATGGAAACACATAATGAACACCTGAGCTGGGGTATAATTGAGAGTATGTTTTGAATGTCAGATACATTTAAAACTAAAGAAGAGAGATAGTTTGCTTAAATGTAAAAGCTATTAGTCAGAATCGGTTTCTCTTATCATTCTAGATCTAAACAGAAAGAAACTCCCATATAACATAAGCTCTGACATAAGATTTTAGGGAGTATGAATTTTTGTAAATTTCTTTTTGTCTTCATTATCGCATTAATGTTTATTAATTACTTATTAATGTAATAAACCCTGTAGAACTGATGTACAGATCAAACCAGATAATCATACAGAGAGAAAACATGAATGTCAAGGTACATATTAAATGAACTTATTGTCATTAATTATGCTTGTGGTATATTTGGTTCTCATCTTTCAAGGTAGATGGAGTAAAATTAATATAAGTAAACAAATATATAAACTAACAAATTTTTATGGCAGAGAAGAAAAATAAAGAATCTTTCACTTCATACATCAAGTAGATTTCTAGATTTAAAATATTCACAGAAAAGCAATGCATTTCTTGAGGGAAAATAGGAGTGAAAACTTTGATTAGAGGTGTGAATGGGGAGTTTTGATATGGTATCTGATATATTCTGCCATCTCATCTTTCATTAATTAAGATAGTTCTATGGAAAAAAAATAAGCTTTAGATCAGTCGGTATATGGTTTTGTCACTGGCCCTAATCTGAAATCCAATGCCTGCCCTGGTATACCAGTCTTTATGTTGTTCTATTTTCTTTATTTTGCTCTCATGATGGCATCAGATGGCAAATTTCTTGAATGGAAGGACTTTTAAAATGTCATCTTAAATTTAAGTTAATTTTTAATTTAGTTTACAAAGCAATAGTTTTCCCTGGATAGTTCACAAACATATTGCCTTTTGCTTGTTTCTTTTCCTCCTTGCCTCCCCTCTCCTTACCTCCCCTCCCCCTGTGTACCCATTTACAAGCAGTACTCTCCCTTTTCAATATTCCCAGTTACTTTTCCACCCCCTCCCTAAGAGCTATGAATAGGAATTCCTGGAAGAAAGCCATGTCTACAAAGACTGATTGATTAGAATTGCAGTACTGTGCAGAAATTGGAATGTTCCAGGCCCAGAGGCTATTTACCTTATCTTGGCTAGTTTCAAGGCCCCACACCCCCTCAACAGCCATTCTTTCCCCACCTCTGTCTCAGAGTTAACATCTGTGACAAAGGACAAAAACCTTTGGAACCTATTTACTTTGTAAATCACTAGCTTCTACCAACCCAAGCTAAGAATGTCATCAGACTGCATCCTGGACTTGAAGAAAAGCTTCCCCCATCTTGCTCTAACTACTTTTATGATGTATTATAAGCTCATTTTTATTTATGTCTTTCTTTGTTCTCTAAAACTATAAACCTTCATTAAACTGCTTCCACACTGCAACATGGAATTTTAAGTAATCTAAGTGTGTGTTCCATGGGCCATGGTCACTCAAAATAGCTCCAGAATAACTCTTTTATTCCCTTTACAATGAGAGTGGTGTTTTGTTTTTGTTTGTATGTTTTGTTTTGTTGTTTGCTTTTTTTTAAATTTTTTGAATAGACAGAGCCTTAATGAAAGTATTTATTGATCATCTGCATATTCTGTTATTTTGAAAACTATATATTTATATTATTGGTCCAGTTATTGATTGGCAATTTTGCTTCTTTAGTGTTTCTTTTTTGAGATTTATAAATGTATCATAGATACTAACCCCTTGTCTGAGATATAGTTGGCCAATATTTTCTCTCATTCTATAGACTATTCACGCTATTAAAAGTTCTTTCTGCTGTGTGGGTTTTTTTTATTTCATGCAATTCCATTTGTCAAATCTTGGGGCTGTTTTCTATGTTATTGGGGTTCTGCTCAGAAATCTGTTTTTACACTTTCATTCTGTGGTGATGGTCTCTTCCATGGGGAAAATGATTTCTCCCACACTCAGCATCCTTTAGTTGCCTGTAGTTTTTGTCTAGAGTTGATCATGAGCTTGAGTTTTTCCCATTCCAGATTAGTATGTCTATTGGTACCATCAATGTTTAAGTCTGTTTAGGCAGCCTTGTTGGTGAAACTTCATGGGCTTTTCTGACATTTCTAGAATAAAAATATCTCACAGTAAGTTTCCTGTTCCTTTGACTTTTGCAATATTTTTGTTACCTTTTCCGTAATGATAACCAAGCCTTAGGTTCAGAAGTTGTGTTTAGATATATTGATTAGATTGGGGCTCTATGAGGTGATATATTGTGCACCCAAATATATTGTGTACCCTAATAGTGTACCCTAATATACTTATCTGGGGTCAGAGAACAGAACAGCCACTAGATTAGACATAGAGGCCAGACAGCTGTTGCACACATCCTTAATCTTAGCATTCTGGAGGCAGAGATCCATCAGGACCTCTGTGAGTTCAAGGCCACACTGGAAATAGAGTCAGGCATGGTGGAACAAACTTTTAATCCCAGCACTTGAGATCTCATGTCTTTGCTTGTGAAGGAAACAAGCCTTTGATTCCAGGAAGTGATGGCAGGAAGCAGAAAGGTATATTAGGCGTGAGGACCAGGAACTAGAGGCTTTTAAGCTTTTAGACTTTTTAGCAGCACTTCAGCAGGGACACTTTGGGATGAGAACTCAGAGAGGCTTCCAGTCTGAGGAAACAGGATTGGCTGAGGAGCTGGCAAGGTGAAGTTGGCTGTGGCTTGAGAAGTCTCTCTTATCTTTCAGAATTTACCCCAATATCTGGCTCCAGGTTTGTTTATTATTAATAAGACCATTTAGAAATTTGTGTTATAACTCTACAACTCCTCAAGAAAACTTTTCTTTGCAAGGGATGGAGACCAGTACAGAAAATCATAACTGAGCAAAATGCATCGTTGTTAAGCCCTCTAGTTTTAAATTAAGTTATCTGACCTGGTTTGAATGAATTTTGATGCAGACTGGAAAAATATGGATGAGTTAATTAATGGCTGCTAAAAAAAAAGGAGGATCAATCATTTCTACACGTGTGGGAGGCCCTATTTCGTCATCCACTTCCAAATAATCATCTGTAAATACAAACACAGACACAGACACACACACACACACAGACACACACACACACACACACATGCACACACATACAATACAATTGAAGAAGAGGTCATAGATTGGGACATACTGGGGGACACAGAAAGATCTCAAATAGGAAGAGGAAGGTACGGAAATGATGTAAATAGAGTATTTATGTGTGAAAATCTCAAAATAAAATAAAACAAATGAAAATGAATAAAATGATATTTCCCAGTGCCCATTTTAAGATTTATATAAATAAAATTATATGTCCATAGATATGTGTGTTTATATCCGACTCTTCTATTGTGTTTTGTTGCTTCATGTGTCTTCTTTTCCGTTGGTGTCATGCTGTCTTTACCACTTTGTCTCTGTGGTAATGTGGAGGGTCAAGAAATGTGATGTCTCTGTCTGTTCTCTTCCTCTTCAGCATTGTGCTGGTACGCCATGTTCTTCTGTGTTTCCATGTTGACTTTAACATAGCTTTTATTTTTTCTGTTTCTGCGAAGAAAGTCATTGGAACTTGGGTGACGATTGTATTGGATCTGTAATCTACTATTATTAGTCTATCTTTCCCAGTTTTGATTCTGCCAGTATAACAGCATGAAATGTTTTCCAACTAATTTGTATTTCCTTACCTTACTGTTTTAGTGTTTTAAAGTTTTCATTGTCAAGAGCTTGTACTCCTTTGCTTAATTTATTGCTAGATTACAATAAACTTTTGAGGTTATTGCTGATGGCATATTATTACTGATTTCTTTTTCAACCAGTTTGTTTAGGCGTATATAAAAAGTACCACTTCTTGCATGTGGATATTGTATCCTATTACTTTACTAAAACTACAGATAAGAGATTTATCTGTGTTCAATAATTTCACATCTAGTGACTGTTAAGTCTCAAACTCTGAGAAAATGGTTGAGGTGCTTTTTTAACGTATCAAGTTGACATCCCTATCAGTTTTTCCCAGCATGCTGCCTCAGTCCTTAACTGTTAAAGGGTCCTCCTGGCTTGAATATCCTGCTCCCTACCCTTATCTCTCCAGCCCAAGGGCCTGGGCTTCTCTTCCCTATATAATCCAGACATTTTGGATTACTTGTCTTTTTTCAACCCTTACCCTCTTGGCTGCTGCAACTGGTTCCCCTCCCTTCCTCTCCATTCCTCTCCACCTCTCCCCACATGACCCAGCTCATCCAGGGTCATGTCCACTCTGGACTTTCCCAGATGTCCCTATCTCCTCCACCATACCTAGGAGCAGTCATGTCCTATCTTTTTATTTATTTATTTTTTATTCCAGTGACATATCACCTGGATCATGACTGCACCCTAATATCTTCAGTGAAGTAAATGTTGTGAACATGACTGCTGTCCTTTTTTAAATTGTTGCTGCCTTTTAAGCCACAGTGGTCTGAATCAGCAACTGCATCTCTGTTGCTATGAACAGGAGTTAGGCCACAAGACTGACAGAATTCTGTTCCCTCAGGCTCCGACTCTTGCAAAGCTATGAAGGGAATTTAACTAAACCTCTGTGCCTCTAAAGCATTCAAGATTCAAAGGTTAAGGTGGAATTCTGCTCTTCAGAGAAGATGAATTGCAAGTAGCTCACCTCCTCTCCTTGCTCTCCTCTTCCAAATAAGCCCTCCTGCTTCTCTCTCTTTTCTTCTTTTTTTTAAATGTATGTCTTTATTATGTATACAATGTTCTGCTTGCATGTGTCCCTGCAGGCCAGAAGATGGCAACAGATTCCATTATAGGTGGTTGTGAGTCACCATGTGGTTGCTGGGAATTGAACTTAGGACCTCGAGAAGAGTAGCCAGTGCTCTTTAACAGCCGAGCCGTCTCTCCTGCTTCTCCTAATACCTCCTTATAAACCCTTCTCCACCTGGCTCCTCCCTACCACTTCCTGTCTGCTAATTGCTGACTCAGCCTCCTGACCGCAGGTAGATTTTATTTAATCAAACATATCTTTGCATCATTAAACAAACGTTTCAGAGCATAAACAAAACTAACACACCTTGAAATAATATTCTACAACACATGACATAGGATATGGCGGGGATCTAGTGAATCTAGCCTGCTCCTTATTACCACTGAAGCATCTATAATAGAAAAAAATGAGGCTATTGAATATGAACAATGAAAATTATACTTGGCAATCTATTGAACCACTGATTCATGTTACAAATAATGTATATATGTAGATCATGAAATGATTTTATTTCATCTATAAATATATAGAGAAGTATATATACTAATGAACATAGTTTAAGTCAAATAGTAGAACATATTTGAAAATACAATTTTGCATTGTAAATTCATAGATCAGTAAGAGAATGTATTTATAAGTCATATAAATGGAGCTAATGTTTCTGAGTAGATGTTTATGGGCCAAGAAGATAACCATACCTACTTTTGAATATTGGAGAGCTTGTGAATATTCCTTTTAAAAAACATAGCATGAATTCCGTTGTTTCGATAAATTTAGGTCCTCTTATAATTCATAACCTAAGTCACATGGATAGACAATGAAATATGATTCAAATAAGAATATATGAATATTTTATGGCCTTTTTATGCAGGGTTCATATTAAGACGTTATATTTGGCAGAATTCTGTGTTTGACAGTTCTGGTTATGTTTCATGTTTTATTGATATTAAATTAATGTAGATAGCAAGCTAAGAGCCAAATTCCTTTAGGAAACAAGAATACTCCCAACGAAAAATGAAGGTGACTTTTTTATTTTTCCTATAACATAAAAATAGCAGAATTCTTTTAAGTGCAAATAATTTCTTTCAAAAAATCTGAAAGTTGTTCTTTCTCCCATGGTCATATACAAACTCCAAAACTTAAACACACTATGTGTTCTTAGAATATAGTAAGTGCTCAGTTATTATTTAGTTGAATGTAAGAAAACAATAAAAGGAGGGAGGAAGAGAGAGAAAAAGGGAAAAGAGAAGGCTCAGAGGGCAATGAGAGAATAGATGAGGAAAAAGAAAGAAGGCAATATTACATGGATGGGAAACTGGATATCAATGTATCCACTCTTCCCTCCAATGACTCTTAATAACTTTAACTTATGATATTATATATCCAGGTCTCCCTTAGGAATATATAGTCACATTTAAAGTCTTCAAATTTTAAGCAAATGATTTAGTATTTTAGCTTAGCACATGATTTCAATGGGTCTCCAAAACAATACAAAGCAAGTAACTATCATAATTTATTGACAACGTGTGCCTCAACCTACACAAAGAACTGTAGGTAAGGGAGGAAAGCTGGCAGCTGGAGAGCTGGACTTTCCCAAGGAAGAGCACACCAATTGGTTGTCTGGTACCAAATTGTCAAACCTGAAAATATATATATAAGCAACATTATACGGACTCCACAGTTTATATTTAGGAATATAAATGCATACACAAATACATATATGCATGCAATTATGATGAAAAAAGAGGGCCATGCATTTGAAGGGGAGCAGGGAGGGATGTACGGGAGGATTTGGAGGGAGAAAAAGGAAGGGAGAAATGTCATTAGAATACAATCTCAAGAGAAAACAGCGACAAAGACTAAGTCCCCACACACAACCTTCCCTTGAAGTTATTTCTAACCTTTGTCTTCTTCCTATGGCCTTGGCCATACTCTGTCTGAGAGGAGAAACTGTGCAGGAGTTATTGAAACATTAATGGAAATTGATCTGGAAAATATTACCTCTAGATAGAAGTTAGACTGAACATTTTGAAAGATTGTTGAAATAGTAATGCCTCACTGTTCTTAATGATCATTTTATATTCCCTAACTTAGTACAAATCGAATGCTACTTGATCTTTGTGAATCATGCATTTTATATAGAATCCTGTATTTTTACTCAGGCATTCAGTATTCAATCCAATTTTGTCTTTTCTTTTTTTTCCTTTCTTCTTCTTTTTTTTTTTTTTAAGGGCAAACAGTAGACTCATTTATTCAATAACAGGGAAGGCCTTATATACCCTCCTCCCAGCACCCAGGCTGTATCATAATAAGACTATTGATTGTCTTTTCTTTTTTAAGTCAGAGTCTTTTTTTTTTTTTTTTTTAATATTGACAGAGTAGCCCTTTCCAAGAACTTTCTCAGGACAGACCAATTTAAACACAATTGCCTGGAATGTACTACAGATTATTGTAAACAGAGGCTTTATTTTGTCCCACCCCATCCTGCAGCCATTTCCAAATAATCACTCAGAGGCTTATATTAATTATAAATGCTTGGTCGATGGCTCAGGCTTATTACTAGCTAGCTCTTACATTTAAAGTAACCCGTATTTCTTATCTATGCTTTTCCACATGGTTCATGATTTGTTACCTCATTTTCTACATGTCTTGCTTCTTCAGCAGCTGGCTGGCATCTGCTCCAAATTCGCCCTTTTTTTTTGTTTTTTTGAGGCAGGGTTTCTCTGTGTAGCTTTTCACCTTTCCTGGATCTTGCTCTGTAGCCCAGGCAGGCCTTGAACTCACAAAGATCCACCTGGCTCTGCCTCCTGAGTGCTGAGAGGCCACCACTGCCTGGCTAAATTCACCCTTCTTTATCTCCAGTTTGATTGTATTGGCTAACCTTATTCAGTTTGGCTATTAGCCAAAACAAGTTTATTTATCAACCAATGAGAGCAACATATTCACAACATACCAAAAGACCATCCCACAGCATTTTCCCCTTTCTGTCTGATCAAAAAGGAAGGTCTTAACTTCAACATATTAAAATTACATAAAACAAGACAGTTATTAAGCAAGAATTACATTTATAATTTTCTGTCTATTTGTAGTTCACAGAATTAAAGAAAAATACTTTATCATCTATCATATCTTTGTGAGTCTAAAGTTTCATATCTAATTTACCTTTTATCATAACTAAGGAGAACTATAACTATCTAGTCTTCAATTCTATCCAAGACCCCAGTAGGATATAATATTACCTGAGTAAACAGAAGGTGCATTGCAGGAAACTTCCAAAACTCTAGAATGACAGAGACATCTGGCTGCCTGGACAGTCACACAAAGTTCTTCTGTAACATTGGGGTATCCAGATTCAGCCTATAGGCCTAGAGTATATGGCAGACTTTTTAGTGAAGCAGGAAATTTGCTTGTTTTGCCTATATTGGCAAAGTTCTTCTGACACTTTCCTCTATGTCCTGCAGAATGTCAAAGCGACAGCTTACAGAATGGGAAAAGGTCTTCACCAACCCCACATCTGACAGAGGACTGATATCCAGAATATATAAGGAACTCAAGAAATTAGACATCAAAATGCCCAACAGTTCAATTAAGAAATGGGCTATAGAACTAAACAGAGAATTCTCAACAGAGGAAACTCAAATGGCTGAAAGAAATTTAAGGAATTGCTCAACATCCCTAATTATTAGGGAAATGCAAATCAAAACAACTCTGAGATACCACCTTATGCCTGTCAGAATGGCTAAGATCAAAAACACTGAAGACACCTTATGCTGGAGAGGATATGGAGCTAAGTCAGAGTCTTGCAAAGCAGCCCACCAGATCCAAGGCTTACCATGGAGCCCAAGCTAAGCTTACATTCACAACTTTGCCTTAACTTTCTGAGTGTAATGTTATAGTTTGCCACCATACCTGGCTCTTTCTCTTCTTATTGGTATGTTCAATTAAGAAATGGGCTATAGAACTAAACAGAGAATTCTCAACAGAGGAAACTCAAATGGCTGAAAGAAATTTAAGGAATTGCTCAACATCCCTAATTATTAGGGAAATGCAAATCAAAACAACTCTGAGATACCACCTTATGCCTGTCAGAATGGCTAAGATCAAAAACACTGAAGACACCTTATGCTGGAGAGGATATGGAGCTAAGTCAGAGTCTTGCAAAGCAGCCCACCAGATCCAAGGCTTACCATGGAGCCCAAGCTAAGCTTACATTCACAACTTTGCCTTAACTTTCTGAGTGTAATGTTATAGTTTGCCACCATACCTGGCTCTTTCTCTTCTTATTGGTATTGATATTTTATTGATTTTAGTTTTTGGAGCATAGAGGAATGTTTCCTTGGTAATAATGACTTTAAAAATCCAAGGAGCATTTGAAAACCTTGTTGCCCTCCCATATTCTGCACCTGTTTCTTCGTTTCCTGTTAATTTTTTTCTCTGTCTCTCTTTATCTATCTCTTTCTCTCTTTCTTCCTCATTCACTCCCTCTCTCCAGGATTTAATTCACTTTATTCTTACCTCTTCAATTTGATTTCCCAGTAAAAGCACACAGCATTTCTTCTTCCTTTATCCTGTGTTTCCTTGAATTTGGAACTGACCTCCTTAGCCTTCCTCACATGCTGTAGAGTCCATTTCCTTAGGAGTTACATTCTTTTCTCATGCGACCTTTCCTATGACCCAGCAACTAATTTCCTTGGTATTTCCCCAAGGGATATAGAAGAATTCCATTCAAATACAATAATAGACATGAATATTTATACTGGACACATTTAGAGTCATTCCAAATCTTCTAAGCTGTGCAGAAACATGAAACACACATTCGATGAAATGTTAACCAGCTTACTAGTAATTATAAAAAGGAAACACAGGTGTGTTCAGACAAAGTAGGCTGATTGCAACAAAGTGAACTATATTTTGTTTACCATAAAATCTGACAAATGTTTGAGAAGGTAGATATATTTATTCTGATGAACACTATATATATGCACATATATAATTTACTATATGTATATAATTTTGTATATTTATGTTTACATGTGAAAAAACTATATAAACATGACATAGTGCCCCAGTACTATGTACATTTTAATATTTTATGTATCAAAATCCATCTAATTAATAAAAGAGCTATCAAGATATAGGAAAGTCTGAGGTAGGACATTAAATATATTTCAAGAAGAAATGGAAGTCTCACTGAAAGTCTACGTAGTATTTGATTCCAAATCTGTAACACAATGAGACCTGCCAAAGTGAAGGAGGAGTAAGATTGAAGAAGCAGAATAAAAGTAATTTTAAATCAGTAACACTTTTATCATTCCATCAAAGTTTGTCATAAATTTGTTAAAATCCATACTTCTTTCAATTTGTATTATAATTCATTCATTATTTTTTATTTTAGTTTACAATAATTTTGAAAAATAAAAACAGAAATAACATATGAAAATAATCTGTGTATGTCTGCAAAATCTATATAGCCATGTGATTGAGAATAAAACTGTATAAAGCATTTATGCACTAATATAGACTAATCATACTTTATCATGAAATGTATATTAAATTATTAAATAATTATTAAGCACCAGCACCAAGTATATGTCCATTTGTTTCCATTTGTCTTTATGGGTACTTTGAAAATTTTATGTGTTTAAAAGTATTTTTTTTTGCTCCCCCATCTCCTATATCAAGCCCATCTTCCATACTCAACCATTTTTGTGTCTTTTTTTAAACTATCAAGATCAGTGTATGCTTTTCAAGTATTCTTGGATGTATGGTCTTCTATTGGAACATTGTTGACTTACAAGTCTCTCTATCTCTCTCTATCTCCTCCTAGATAAAAGATGTCAAATGTTCTGTGAGAAGCGGGATTGTATGCCCAACTTCCCTCTCCATGCTAATATTTGGTTTTCTGGGGTGTGCATGCTATCACAGCAACTGTAAGTTTGTTTGTTGTGCTGCTCAGATGTGTCCCAAAGTAGCTGTACTCATCTCCAACTGCTGGCTCAGGTACTCTTTCTATAACTTCTTCCCTTAGCCTTGGGAGGAGGAAATGAGGTATGTAGGATTCACTTAGGGTTAAGCATTATGCAGTCTCTTATTATCTACACTTTTCATGAATTTTATTCACTTGTTTGTTCATTTATTTTTCTAGCATATGTACACATGAGGGTATAGTCATGTTAGAACATGCCTGTGGAAATCAGAGGACAAAGAGTAGATGTTGGTTCTCTCCTTCTACCACACAGATCTAAGGGATGGTATTTGGGTTGCCAGGCTTGGCAGCAAGTACCTTCATCTGCTGAACCATTTTGTAGGTCCAACACCAATAAAGTTTTACAATACAAAAAAGTAAACCCTAATACATGCTATAGACTTCAGTGATGAAAGGTCTTTTATCAGCTGTAGTGAATAAGCCATACTGTAAAACAAGATATTAATAAAAGAAGCTACTCTGTGCTGGTAGGGGAGAAGGCAAATATGAGAATTCTTACTCAGTGCAATTTTCTGCAATTGAATAGTTCTCTAAAAAGAGTCTGTTAAACTGTGCTCATATGTGATCATATGAATTGTTCAATACTGAATGAACTACAATGAATCAAATGACTTTGCATTTATTTTGTTTAACTTATAAAGCACATAGGATTATTGTAGACATGGAGTTTCACAGACCTTGAAATGACATTTGTTAACCTACATGAGGCAATGTTCATCAGATGAAAGAAAATGGAGGTGGGTTTAAATTAAATTTACCTTTTCTTACTTTAGTCATTTTAACAATAATAATGAAAAATATTTATAAAATATAACAGACAACTGAAACTTTGCAATAAATGTGTATGGACTTTTAAAATAAAAGGACAATGGCTAACACAGATTTTGAATGTCAAGGGTATATGTAGGAATAGATAATCTATTTTATAGTATAAAAAATAGGCACATAATAAATTCTTGAAGGTGAAGTCAAGTTGTGTATCACATGTTCTGTTAATAAGTAGTACTTATACCTTGATATTTGCTAATCTTTCAGTTTCATTTCCTGATTGCTGAAACGGACCTATTTGTAACTGTGATCCTCAATTATATATATTTCTTTAATTTTTATTTTTATTTTGCAATACAATTCAGTTCTACATATCAGCCACGGATTCCCTTGTTCTCCCCCGTCCAGCACCCCTCACCTTTCCCCCAGCCCACCCCCCATTCCCACCTCCTCCAGGGCAAAGCCCTCCCAAGGACTGAGATCAACCTGGTAGACTCAGTCCAGGTAGGTCCAGTCCCCTCCTCCCAGGCCGAGCCAAGCGACCCTGCATAGGCCCCAGGTTTCAAACAGCCAACTCATACAATGAGCACAGGACCTGGTCCCACTGCCTGGATGCCTCCCAAACAGATCAAGTCAATCAACTGTCTCACTCATTCAGAGGGCCTGATCCAGTTGGGGACTCCTCAGCCATTGGTTCATATTTCTTAATTGTGTGATTGTGTGCTCACAATGTAACACTAGTTGGAGACAGTCATCATTTACAGTCATCTTTTTAAAAGTGTTTTTATTACCTACTGAATCATGCACAAAACAAAAAGAAGGACGTTGCAGCAACTTTTTTTTTTTTTTTTTTGGTTTTCTGAGACAGGGTTTCTCTGTGCAGTTTTGGTGCCTGTCCTGGATCTCACTCCATAGACCAAGATGGCCTCCAACTCACAAATATCCACCTGGCTCTGCCTCCCAAGTGCTGGGATTAAAGGTGTGTCCCAACACCACCCAGCTACAACATTTATTTTCCACTTTTAAAATTATTTTACATTTTCCCCCTGAGAGTTCTGTCCACAATGTTCTTGGAGAATTCAACAAATGGCATTTCTCATTTGTTCCATATTTAGTACGTTTAAATCCTAAATAATAAATAGTAAAGAAGCAGTTGGCTTGCATCTGAGTAACTCAATAGAATACAAAATGCATTTTGTTAAGCAATAGTACTTAGCCTAGAGGCTAAAACTTGACCTAATGCAGGATCTGGTTCTTTATTGACAAAATATGTCCAAGTGTCTTGTCGCTTTCTGTCAAGATCATAAAATACATCTCTTGAGTTTGAAGTAAAAATTAAAGCATCCTCTAGACGTGAGTGAAAAACAGCAAAAAATATGTTTATTGTTCTTCAAAACTTGTATCTATCTAATGACACATCTGGATTTTGGTATAATTAACATTTTGAATCTAATTCATTTGGGCTACATTTCACTGATCTTCATACATCCTTATTTATGAAATGTATATGAGTATGTTCTTTTTTCACATATGCTAAAATCAAAGTATACACACAGTTATTAAAGCATGGACTTGAGTTCAGACTCCCAGCATTCACATGAAAAGGTGAGCAATATGGATTTGTGTCTGTTTGTCCAGAAATGGGGAGGTGAAGTTAGGTAGATCCATGGAGCTTGCTACCCAGTTGGTAATCTGCTGGTTTAGTGAGAGACATTGTCTCACAAAACAAGGTATAGAGTGACTGAAGGAGACACTGGATGTTAACTATTAGCCTCCCTACATATGTATACGTAACTACAAATTGCCAACATACATATGAACACCCTTACCCCATCACATACACACAAAACATAGGTTTCCCATTTGACCTCAGCTCTTCCTTTGCTATTCCTCCTACGCTTACATTTCAACCTGTCTCAGTCAATAGATTCCACTCAAGGAGGCCTACATTCAACAATGCACCGTAATTACTCCTGTTAGAACAGAACTGCCAAACACTTGATTTCATTTTTCTCTCACCAGTTAGATTATCACTATCCCTATGTTGACTATTTCTGCAGGCTTTAATCATGGAACGAGTCTCAGTAATTGTAACAAGCAACAAAAAGTATTGATATTCATTTACCTGTGATCTCCAAAATGTAGGGTTCTTACTTAATAAAGAAAATGATTTACTTGTTCCTAAACTACCCATATTTACACAATCAATTTCTTTTCTTATGTTAACTCCCATTTCTGGTTCCCCAGACACCAGTTTAAAGTATAATATTAGAGTATTTCTCTTTGGCATATGAAAGTATTTAAATGCATGAAAACAATGGGTAATAATAATAATAAAAAACTAATTAGCATCACAAATCTTTCATCTCCTCGTTTGTTAATCATTTTCGCATGCTGGGAACTTCATACTCATTAAAACATAGAAGACAGAAAACATTACTATAAAATAACAGGTTTCTTTTTTCTGTCTCTCATTCTATCATTCTCTCCTTAATATTTACAGAGTATGCAAATATACATAAAACATCCAGAAAGTCCACTTGAAATGTACACAGTTTGCAGTAATAACTACTCTATTATGTGACTAAGTTCTTTAAAGACGTTAGTGAGATAAAATGAGGGTGTTGCAATGAGCCAACATTTGATCTTTCTTGCCCGTGGTTCTTATGTCTTTACAATGCCAGATCCATGGGTGTCTAGCTGGGTGTTGGGAGCACAGCACAAATGTTCCTGTGCTCACAAATCTCCAGGAAAACCAGGAAAGCTGTGGAGGCCCACAGAGATTCCTAGTGAGATCTGAGCTTGCTTTACCCAGCAGAGCTGCATTAGAGCATGGATTGACCATGTGCATGGTTACCAGGTGAATGACAAGGTCTTCCCTTGGCTGTGCTAGGGGGGAAGTCTTTTGCTCTACCCCTTGGCATTCCTATAAAAAGCCCTTTTGAAGAGACAGAAAGAGCCAGTGGATATTGATCCAGGCCCTCCTGAGGCTGTCCCGTGTTTCTATCTATTTCTCTTCCCTCTATTTTTCTATCTAAATATTTCCCCCTCATCCCTCCTCAAGAGTGCCCTGGGGAAAAAGTGGGAGCAGGCCTCCCACAAAAGGCTAAGCACACATAATTGTTCACTCAAAGGAAGGAATGGACATAAAACCTGTTCCTCTGTCCAGAAAGCTGGGAATTGCAGATGATTAACAGCCTGGTGATCTGTGTTATCTGTTGGGTCAGGCCATACAGCTCCTACAACCAGGATAGGAGGGAGCTAGTAATCTAAATAATCTTTACAACAAGGGGATCCCCAAGCTCCCACAACCAGGTCCAGCGACACCTAATGGTCTAAATGACCCTTACATTATTTGTATGGCCAAAGGCTCACTGAAGGTCCTACAACTAGGGCCAGAGATGGCTAATAGCCCAAATGACTCCTATACTATTTATATGACCAAGACCAGGCCAGAGCCTTCATTCTGCCCTTAAACTAGTACAGGTAGTCTATCTCTAGAACCCAACTTCTTGAAAGAAATTGGAACCAAGTTTTCATTCTCACGTCTTTGTGCTTTGTTTGCTTGCCTGCCATGACCATCTACAGGGTCCCCCACAGTTGGAGTTTTGTTCCCCCATTATAGAGTAACTCTACTTCATTCATATAAGTATATATTTCTGCAGACGCTTTAATTTTCCTTATGCCTTTTCCCAAAGCTCTTTAGTTTTAGTTATCTCTCCTCATATTTAACCCTCTTCCAGGCTTGACACAAAAATCCTAGTCACGACCTGAACATCTTTTGACTTTGACATTTGGTAACTGCTGGGAGAGAGAGAGAAAGTCAGTTTTCTTTAATGATGTGATTTCAGGGAGGTTGCTCACTCATCAGGGAAGGCATGCTCCCAAAACTAGCTGGGCAACAAAAAAATGAAACTGATGAGGAATGAAGAAGAGGAGAAAGAGGATGAGGAAGAGGAAGAGAATGAGATGAAATCTTGAAGTTGGGTGGGATGGGATGGGGTAGGTGGAGAGAGGGTGGTAATGATAGGCACAGACTGTGAATAGGTTCGAAATTTACTGAATAAAATCCTTAAATAACTAACAAAGGGTTGTTTTATAAAGACACCTGAAAATAATTAAACACACATTCTGCAGAGAGAGAGGGAGAGAGGGAGAAAGAGAGAGAGAGAGAGAGAGAGAGAGAGAGAGAGAGAGAGAGAGAGAGAGAGGAAGGAAGAAAGGAAGGAAGACAGACAGAAAGAAAGACAGACCATGCAAGTAGCTAGGAAAAGAGGTCCACCTCAAGGCAGTTGAAAGGAGCCCCAGACTCTGTGACCTCAGACTTACAGCCTCCATAGCTAAGGGAAGTAAAATTATACTGTATAAACTACCACGTACAAGCTATTTGTTATGGCTGGCTCACCAGGCCAATTTGTTTTTTAAAAGTACAAAATAACCCTTTGTTTTCATTCAAGGTAAATCTCATCATTTCTTTTGTTTGTTTATTGCTGTGTGTTACTGACCTCTTATGCTATTATGAGTCTCTGTGTGGCTATGGGGAGGGAGCCGATAATTGTGCATATGCTTGTGGAGGCCAGAGGACAGCCTTTGATGTCATTTTATCTGCCTCAGTTTCTGAGACAGAGTCTCTTGGCCTATCGTTCACTGAATAGGCTGGACAGGCTGGCTACCAGGTCCAGCAATCCTTCTCCTTCCACTCATACTGTGATACACACTGAATTTCTTCACGTGCGTCATGGGAACCGAACTCAGGTCCTTGTGTTTGCAATATAAGCATTTTATCTACGGAGGCATCTCCTCAGTTCCTCGTGTGATTGATTTTTTTTTAATTTAATTTTTACAAGATTGAGCTACTAGCAGATTCTTTTTGTTGTTTTATTGGATTTTATTCCCCTATGTTTGGAATCTATGATTATCATACTCCCTTGCTTATGATTTTGATACCTGTTGAAATATGTTTATATATGCTTTCTATATGCAGTGATAAGTATTTACACACACACACACACACATGCACATATACCCACACATATATATGAAACCTCCTTTACCTTTATCTATATGAAAGAAACTGCCCCATTTTAAGAATGCTGTCTCCTCAGAGTTTTATCTCCTCAGAGTTTTATTAACAAGTACCTCCTCTCTCCTCTCTCCCTATTTGCACTACAGAAGCTTCACTCACTTTAAAAGTACTTCTTTTCTTAGAATAATATAATGAAACTTATGGTTACAGAAAAATAAAGTATGGCCTTTAAAAAGAAAACTGGAGTAGAATAATAAGAGTTTGGAAATACAGTGATAAATATCCTACGGATACAGTGAAAAGAGTAGATTTTTGCCTCTGTTTTCTCTGTACTTTCAAGGCTTGTGAAAAGCCTGGTACAATATCTATTAGTTTGTACAGCTTTCTCAAAGAGATTTTAAAGAAACGTCTCAGCATGAGATAAATAACTTGTCCTGCGTTTTCTCTCTTCCTCAAGGGGATGATAAATTCCCTGTAACATGTCCACTTTCTGATACTTCTGAGGTGTTGAAAGCTGTAAGACACCTGACTCCTTCTCTTCCATAAGCCAAGTTAGTAACTGATCTCACAACCTTTTTTTGTTTGTCACAAGTAGCTAAAAAGATAAGTTCATGACATTTCCAAATGATCAGATAACAAATGACCCACCAATGTCATGAATCCAATCCCTTTTTGGGGGAAATCATAAATAATTCACACACACACACACACACACACACACACACACACACACACACACACGTTCAAATGAACAAAATATCAAGAATGATATGTCTATTTGTTTCTTTATTGAAGTTTGTGAATTTACATTATTTTATATTCAGAAGGCCTTATGATATAAGTCCCAAAACACTCCATTACTGGTGAAATTATTTAGGCCACTCCACATAGTTAAAAGGGAGATTTATTTTGTGGGGTAACTTACAAGTGAAGGGATAGGTTACAGGGTCTGGGAAAGGTGCAGTCCGGTGGTGTTCTCTGGAAAACTCTGCTTGGTCTACCTCCAGCGTCCAGGGTCCAGGAACCAAGAGAGCCAGCCCATCCGGATCTAGGGTCTTCAGCGTCCTCTCTCAGCCCTGCTTTGTAGGCGTGACCATTACTGAAACCTCAATGGGGGTTGGAACTTCCAGGTCAAAGCTGGAATGGCTACACTCCATGGTAATCACACATTCTTAGAGAAAGTGGATCTCAAGGAGAGCAAGTAATGATTACTGAAGTACTTGTGAAAAACGTAAACACAGCTTTTGAGACTGTAAGTTGCTGTGGATATCACTCTGTATAAATAAAATGCTGATTGGCCAGTAGCCAGGCAGGAAGTATAGGCAGGACAAGCAGAAAAGAGAATTCTGGGAACAGGAAGGCTGGGTCAGAGAGATGCTGCCAGCTGCCATGATGAAAAGCAATGTTAAGATACCGGTAAGCCACGAGCTACATGGCAACTTATAGATTAATAGGAATGAGTTAATTTAAGATATAAGAACAGTTAGCAAGAAGCCTGCCATGGCCATACAGTTTGTAAGCAATATAAGTCTCTGTGTGTTTACTTGGTCGGGTTTGAGTGGCTGTGGGACTGGTAGGTAAAAGAGATTTTTCCTGATCGTGGGCCAGGCAGGACCAGGAAAACTCTAGCTACAGTAAGTACTCTTGTTTTCTCTTTAATGTAACAATCAGAATTGAAGTGTAATTTATGAAATATTATATTTTTTAAGTCTCTGAAATCTATGAAAACAAAACAAACACAACTCATCAAAAAACTGGTGTTTTATTTTTTTAATGTCTGAAACATCTCATGACCTGACCTGACTTCCTGCTCTGACATGTTCTTTTTCAGATACTAGTCTTCCCCTTCAAATGGTTAGACATGCTTTCAGTAGTCATGTAGCAGGAATCTTAGAGAGTCTTATTAATAAAACAAATCCAGAGCCAAGTATTGGGGTGAAGCTGGAAGATCAGAGAGACAGAACAAGCCACAGCTAACCTCACCTGGCCAACTTCTCAGCTGATCTTGTTTCCTCAGACTGGAAGCCTCTGTATCCTCATATCTGAATGAATCTCAGCTGAACTGTGCTGCTAGAAGCCTGAAAGCTTAACCGGCCAAATGCTTAACCAGGCCAAATGCTTCTAGTTTCTGGTCCTCACGCCTTATATACCTTTCTGCTTTCTACCACCACTCCCTGGGATTGAAGGCTCGCTTTCTGGGATTAAAGGTGTGTGTCACCATGCCTGGCCTTTTCCAATGTGACCTTGAACTCACAGAGATCCAGAGGGATTTCTGTCTCTGGAATGCTAGGATTAAAGGTGTAAGTGCCACCATTTTCTAGCCTTTGTATCTAGTGGCTGTTCTGTCTCTGACCCCAGATAAGTTTATTAGGGTACACAATATTTTGGGGAACACAATACCACCACAGTAGTCATCAACCTCATTTTCCCAGTTTGTAGCAATGAACTGCTTTGTTTGAAGCTGCCAATGACAGGACTGAAAACTACCAGAGAATAAAAAGAACATGCCGCACACATGTGCTCTGTGGGAGGTGACTCTCATCCAGCTGTTCTACTTTTCACGATTATTAGAGACTCATTTATTTGTTTTCTTTTCTGTTATTTAAGACAGTTTTTTAAATTTATATATTTGATGATGTTCTTCCACTCCCCCAAGTCCTACCAGATCCTCTCTCTCTCTGTAAACAAGAAACTTCAAGGTCTTTCTCAAAAAACAAATAAAAATTCTATACAACACAACAAAGAAAGAAAAAGAAAACCACACTCAAATGAAAAATAAAAAATAAAAATGAAAAGAGAAAACACCAAACTATAACCAGATAAACACACACACACACACACACACACACACACAAAAACTATTGAGTCCATTATAAGTTAGTCAACTACTCCTGAACAGGAGGTCTGCCTTGGGGTTGCTGATATACCCATTGTCACTTCATTGGGAAAAACTGATTTTTCCTCTCCCAGCAGTTTAAGTGACAGTTGAGTTGTTAACCTTTAACCTAAAAGCTAGCTTTTCATTTATCAATTCATTTTTAAAAAACATATAGCAAAATAAAATATAATAAGATTAAATAAACACTATAACATCAAAGTTGGACAAAACAAACCCATAGAAGTAAAAGATCCCAGGACAAGGCATGAGAGTAAGAGACTTGCGCATTCACATGCTCAGGAATCCCATAAAAATACTGAACTGGTAATAAATATGCAGAGGACCTGGTACAGACCCACTCAGTCCCGGAATATGCTACTTAAGTCTCTGTGTTCATATGAGCTCTGCTCATGTTGGTTAGAGGGACTTGCTTTCTTAGCCTCCATCCCCTCTGACTCTTAAGGTCTTTCTGCTTCCTCTTCCACAGAAGCTCCCCGGACCCTGAGGGAAGGGATTTGATGGAGATATTCCATTAGGGCTGAGTGTTCCCAGGAATCTCAGTCCCTGTGCATTGTCTGTCTGTGGGTCTCTATATTTGCGCCAATCTGGTGCAGAAGGAAGCTTTTCTGATGATGGTTGAACAAGGCACTGATCTATGAGTACAGTAGAATGTCATTAGGAGTCATTTTCTTTTTCTTTTCTTTTTTTTTTTTTTACATTTTTTTCTTAGACTTAACTTACTGGGTTTTATCCTATGTCCCTGGGCTATCTACTTTCAGGTTCTTAGTCACCCAAGCAGTGTCTAGGTATGGGTTCCATTATATAGAATTGACCTTAAGTCAAGTCAGTTCTTGGTTAATTACTTCCCCAACCTTTATACCATCATTTCTCTAGTATATGTTTCAGGCAGTACACCATTCAATATAAAGTATTTTTGGCTAGCTTGGTGTTTTTGTGTCTCTTTTGACAGTGTACAGAGTACCATTGATAGACACTGGAACATAGAAGTGAATGGTTCTCTGTAGGCACTGGCTCAAAATCTCCATCTTCAAAGAGTTATATTGCTATTTTCTCCCTCAGTAGAGTTTTGTCATTTGTGGAGAGCAACCTAGTCTTGGCAATAGTATGGATTGCTTGAGGATTACCACAGAGCCCTTTTGGCCAAAAATTCAATTAAATGTATCCCAAATCTAGTACTATAAGCTTGGTTTGGTGATACGAGGTGGTCAGTTGGGTCTCTGCCTCCTCCATTACTTAGCCATTTTATTTAGATCATCTTCATATATGTATATATTTTAGGAAGCTTCTACTGATTAGATTTCCATATGACCCCCCAAAAAATGGTCCTTAATTTTAGCTGTTCCTCTCATTATTCCCTCCCTCATCCCATTCTTTGCTTTCTCTCCCCACTTGATCTTTCTGTTGCATTCTTCTCATCTGTCTGTAACTATCTGTTCCATTTTCCTTTCCTAGGAAGAGGTATCTATCATTGCCATTTCCTTACATTTGTAAGAGATGAATGTGTAACTTTGTCTCAGTGGAATTAAATTAAATTAAAGAAAGTAAAGAATAATGTTTCAATGTAAAATATGTTTTCCTCTTTCACTAATTTCATACAACTTTGACATATTGATCCTTATAGAAGGAAAGCTTCAAGTATTAAAATAGTGGAATATTTTCTCTCTAGTTTCTATTATAATACATTGAAAAGTATTCTTAGATGGGAATAATGAAATTCCTCAGTGTTTAAATGCAGTTACTGCTTTTCCAAATAACCAAAGTTCAGTTCCAGTACCAATTATGGATGACTCACTACCACCTGTAACTCTAGCTCCAGGAGCTGTGATACCCTCTTCTGGCTTTGGCAGATACTTGCACACATGTCCACACACAGAAACACACATACATACAATAGAAAACACACATACACACAAAAGAGAATGAGAGAAAGAGAATAAAATAAATATTTTAAAGAATAGTTCAGAGTGCTAATTCTAAAAAACAAGAAATAAAAGAAGACATATAGTTTAAGTACACTATAATATAGATATGGTTAATATATTTGAAAAACTAAGGGATATAAATGTTTTCTTTCTTTCTTTTTTTAAAAAAGATTTATTTATTTATTATGTATACAGTGCTCTGCTTGCATGTATCCCATTAGGCCAGAAGAGGGAGCCATATCTCATTACAGATGGTTGTGAACCACCATGTGGTTGCTGGGAATTGAATTCGACCTCTGGAAGAGCAGCCAGTGCTGGTAACCTCCGAGGCATCTCTCCAGCCCCGTTTTATTTCAAGTTATGGAAAAGAGATGAACTGTCTAATTTCAAAGACATGACCCTCAGTATAAATCATGATAAATCAGTTGTTCAAAGCTTTACTAGTTAAGAACCTAAGTGTAGCTTTTTGTATATATGTTTCCATTTTTAATAGTGATACTATTAGAAACAATTTGATGCCCTTTATTCCATTATACAAATTATAATAAGAGGGAACAAACCAATATTAAACAAATCATGGTATCAACTATTTTTAGAACTGTCTTAAATTTATAGTATTTTCAATATTATACTTAATATTTATTTTGAAGTTATTTTGTTCTTCAATTTAAATAAATATTGTAAACTATCTATGTCCTATTCAGGAAGTTTGTGTTCATTTGACTTTATGTTTTAAACTAAGAATTATAATATAAGCATTAGGTTTGATAGTTGAGATGAGAACTGGTGAACTGATTTATTGAGTGCAAGTTGATATCTGTTTAAAAACTTAGATCACAGAGGAAATGAGAGCTGAACATTTCATTCCACTCCAAATTCCTTTTTAGCACGGAAAAATTTTTGCACCTTTCAGTTTGACAGGAATTCCCAGCAAATACGTGCTCCTAGGTCAAATGAATGTAGGAAACATGTGAGGGTAAGCCCACAAAATGTCAGCCAATGTGTCATTGGCCCTGGTTCCTGGTCTTCAGCAAGGCTAATCTCATTCTCTGCTAATTAGCTGATGGTAAAATTATTACTTCCTCTGCAAATCTTCCTAGATGATTTAAGAGAGTTGGTTTCTTCTCCTTTTTCATTGTATATTTTGGGATTGAAAGTGGGGTTTCAACTGAGTAAAAAGTCTTTCCAAGTATCAGTTTCTTTCTCAGTTTATCAACATTTAAAAATACCTACCAATGATATTGATGACATATTCTTGGGAATTCTTATAGTCTCCCTTTAAAAATGATTACCCCTCTAATAATGGATTTTAACTCGTAAGTCTACTTACATAATATCTATTTCATTTGGCCCTCTATTTAATTTAGCTGTAATAGTCCATTGACTCCAAATTGTACTCTCCTTGTATTTCTGGGTATAGGGTCTTCTACTAACTATATTTAACCTACCAGGAGTCACTTCCATAAGATAACTGACTCTTCCTACTATTCATAACCTGTCAGTCATGGGTGGGGAATGATGAACCCCTATCTAGTCAATGCTCGAATATCAACTGAATTGATGTACCACAACAGTGGCTGTGAGTTCAGGAGTGCAGAAGTCCTGTCATGGCCAGAAGACACTGATTTATACCCGTCCCCCAGTCCTTTCCCTGCCCCCATCATCCTCTTTTGCAGCTGTGCTTAAACTTCAGAGAAAGATGTGATATAGATGTCTTGTTAGTGGCTCAGCACTCTGTAGAAACTTATTCTCTGCCTTTTGATCAGTCGTGATTATTTTTTCATTCCCCATTCCATAATATACAAAAAGTTTTCTCTGAAGTGCTTTGAAAGCTGCATTAACTTATGGGTATAGAGATGCAAATAGAGGGCAGTATGATGTCCTCTAGTAAGATAATATTAGTAAGTTCCCCTCTTGGCATATGAGCACATCAAAAATGGTTTCTTGACTTTCTTTTTTTTTGCAATACTGGACATATTTTTCATCCTGTGGAGTAGGTCTTCAATCCAATTAGAAATTAGTTTGTTATCTCCGTTACATGTATAATCCTATCGTACTCCAACATATCTTGCCAGCATTTCACAGAGTTCACAGCTGAGCAAGACCATTGATCATCCTACTAAAAACACTACCAGCAGGCCACAGAGCAACTTCCTGTATATATATATGATAGCTAACCAGCAGGGAAAATGCTCCTAGTCAGCACCAAGTTGATTTCCTCACGGGCTATGACAAATAAGTGTGATACCTTCAGCAATAGGGTTTTCTCAGCAAGTTCTGATGGGCAACCAAGATCAATGGTAATAGCTCCCATTTTTTGTATACATTCAGGATACCTTTGCCTAACAACTTGAAGGAGGTATCCCACAATTGGCACTGGACCATTTGTTTGGCAAGCTATGACTTTTTGGATAAACATAATCTCCCTTGTAGGGTAACTCCTGTTACCCTACACATTTATGTCCCTTATAAAATTGATGTCCATGTGACTTTTTTCAAAACATATTTAGTATTGATTCCTTCATAAACTCTCTCTTCCTCACTCCTGCATCCTTCTCAGCATTTCAACCTCCCTCCACAGTTTTATCTTGCCCTCATAACAGCTGTGTTCCATGATTTGTCCTCTTTTAAGATCCTTCTTCCTTCGTCCCGCCAGTGGTGAATTTCTGGTTTGCTGGATTCTAAAGATACACCAAATCATATACAAATCTAAAAATTCAACACTGAGGGCCACATAAGAGTGAGGCTATGTGACAGTTGGCGCTCTTGGTCTGGGTTATGTCAAAAAGTACAATGTTTTCCAAATCCATCTGTTTACAAGAAAATTTCATAATTTCCTTTTTTTTTTTTAGAGCTGAATAGGACATAGATAACATGTTGTCATTATCTGTTCATCAGATTACAACAATTAGGATGTTTCCAGGTTGTAGCCACTGAGAACAGAGCAGCAATGAACATGGATGAGCATTGTCTCTATAATAGCAAATAGAGTACTTTGTGTGTGCTAATGGATATTATAGTTGGTCAGATGGTTTATCTACATATAGTTTTCTGAGTCAGCACCAAATTTATTTCAACCATTGCTTCATCAAATTGCTCTCCCTCCAACAGTACATGAGGGTTCCCCATTCCCTACATGATGGCCGGAATTTGATGGCTTTTGTTTTGTAAATCTTAGCTATTGTGACTGGGGTAAGATGAACTCTAAAAGTTGTTTTAATTTTGTTCAATTGATGGCAAAAGTTGCTGAACAATTTAAGCTTTTTCTTAGCCATTTGTATTTCTTCTAAGAACTCTGTGTATTTTCCATAACCCACTTTTTATTGTTTATTTTCTTGATGTTTAGGGACTTTCTTCCTTGTGTATTTTAGAAAATTATCTTCTATTATGTGTACGTCTGGCAATATATATTTGGCATTACCAAGGCTGCCTCTTGAGTCAGCCATTTTCTTTGCAGTGAGTAGTTTTTTAGTTTCATCAAATCCGACTTATTGATAGTGTTATTTCATGGATGGATATAAATAGTGTCCTACCCTAAGCCTTTATTATGAGGAATACACTGTCCTATTTTTTCTAGAAGCTGCAGTCTCATTTGTAACATGAGATTGTTAACCCATGTGAATTTATTTGTGTATAGGATAACATTTATTTACCAAGGACCAACTTTCATTCTTCTGCTTGTTGCTATCTGATGTCCCTAATACCAACTGTTAAAAGTGCTCCAATGTATGTCTTTGGCAATTTAGTTTAAAAAGAAATCAGTTGAGTATAGGTGGCTGTGCTTATAAATAGGTCTTTGGTTCTATTCCATAATCATTGTACCTGTTTTTGTGCCAGAACAATGCTGTTTATTTAATTACTATAGAAGAGTAATATAACTTAAAACCTGAAATGAAGATATTTCAAGCAGTTTGTTCTTTAATTAGTAAAGACTTGTTTTGTCTATTGACGGTCTTTTGTGATTCCCTATAGGGATTATTGTGTCCACCACAGCCAGCATAGTAATGATCCACAGGAGGCAAGAAGAGAGTTCAATTCAACACAGCACAGCAGCTGGTGCTGCTTCAAACTTCAAGACTCTGACCCCAAGTAATTTGTTTGAGGCATAATTAAGCACAACACAGTGTGGTGAAAACTTTCCTGGTGATAATTAACTCAATCTCTTATGCACAATAGAGCACAACAAAAGCTGAATACAGAGATGACTACATAGAAACTTTGTAAAGTGCATGTGGCAGTTTCCAAAATGATAGGTTCTATAGATTGACTGAGAAAAACAATTTCATGACAAGAGTCTGTGGGAGGATCTGGTATGGTCTCGGCCATTCACATAGTGTGAAGGTCACCAGGCTATTAATCAAGTCTGCTCCAACCATTAGGGCAGAAAATGGGCTGTACATTGCTCCCTTTGAAGAAAAACCCTGTGTGTTTAACATTCCTAGTTTCGCTAATCCTCCCCTTTTTACTTCCACACCTCCCTATGAATTTTAAGATGTTTTTAAATTACATTGGAATCTTCACATAGATTTCATTGAACCTGTGGGTTGCTTTTCATGGGAGGGCCATTTTCACAGAATTAGTTGAATTGTTGCATGGGTATAGGTAGTCTTTCCCTCTTCTTCTATCTTCTTGAATTATTTCTTCAGTGTCAAAATGTTTTCATTGTAGAAGTCATTCATTCATTTCATTAGATTGATTGCAAGATGTTTTTGAGGCTATTGTGAATGGAATTTTATTTATCCAAGATTTGTTTATTAGTATGTTTGTAAATGGTATATACGAAGGCTACTATAGTGTGTATGTATGTGTGTGTTTATGTGTGTTGTAATGTTATACCTTCCAACTTTCTGCTTGCAAAATTAATTTAACAAAAGTTAATGCACTTCAATTTGCAATAATGTATATATTTAATTGTCATGTATTTATTTTTTAAGTTAAATTTTGTTATGAAAATTTTAGACATTATTAGGAGAAGTCAATTATTTGGCAGTGATCTCTACTCTTGGGGGTTATATATCTGGTCTCTATCACCCTTATCCTACTGTTCTCTCTTTGACAACTAGTAATACAATATATACATAATAACATATTTGGAAGCTCTGGAATATGTATTTCCAAGCACAAGTGCTGTCATTGGTGTCTACCTCCCCAATGAATTTTTGAAGAAATTTGATTAATGCTTGAATTATACATTGGTTACTTGGGTGCCAGACCCTACTGCATATATATATGACAAAATTTTCATGACATCTTATTATGAAACTACTTTTCTTCCCTAAATAAAGAAAACTAAAAACAGTAATATGCATTACAGCAATTTTAAAGACATTTAAATTCAGGGTGGAATGGATTAGGACTATTTCACTTTAGTTTCTGAAAATAAATAAGCATTAACTTGTATATGCTTTTATTTTAAATTAATGAAATAATTATTTAAATAATCTAACTGTCATGCAAATGACTTTATAATTTAATTATTTAAATTATTTTACATAATTGCACAAAAATTTCATTTAGGAAATGGGAGAGTCTAGCAATTATAGTAAAATTACTTTTAAACTAAACTAGATAGAAATAGAAACAAGTGTTTTTTGTTATAACAAGTGTGTTTTGAAAAAAAAATTGTCTAAACAAAGTTAAGGAAAGGGACCACTGCATATATTCATTATGTATTGAAAAAAATTGAGGATTCTGTTTCCATGTTTTCAGAGAAGAAATTTAGATTGAAAGATATCACGGTACATACGTTAACAGCCCATGATCTCCTAGACTTTCTGAATGTCCTTCTATTTAATAAACTCCCTTATTTTTAGTTTATTTAGTGAGTTGGTCCTATGAGAAAGACGATCAGATATGTAGGCTTATATATCTGTCTTAACCCATATCACAATACATAAAAGGTTACCTCATACTTATTTATAGTTATGGTAATGAACACAACTATAAACATGAATGTAATAAGTTCTTAATTTATTGAAACAGTGAATAAACACATCATTTTGAACTGAATAGATACATGTATACATTTTTGAGGTTTTGTCTTTTAAAGGAGAACCCACCTTCAGTGGATATGAAGCACCAACATGATGAGTGATACATGAGCTTTCACATGGATGTAGTTCCAGTTCTAAAACTGAAGACATCACCCCACCAAAGCCAACAGGACATGCACTAATACTGATCTTAAGATAAATTCATACACATTTAAAACTTTGTTAGGAATCATGTAGAAGGTGCACATAAAAATAATAGCATAAAAATGTTGAAAAGGGGAGAATCTGGTAATTATACTAAATAGACCGCTAAGTACTGCCAAGGAAAGATAGAATTATCATGACAAAAGTGTTTGATAAAAAGAAATTGTCCAAGCAAAATTAAGAAAAGGAACCACTACATATTTTAATACTTCTAATGTACAAAAAGTAAAATGATACAATATATAGATTAAAAAAAGATTGTGCTTGGAAATTTTGTTTCCATATAGGAATGACTCATAGAATTATAAATATCAATAAAGATATAAGCAATTAAAAGTTTAAATTTATATAAAGGACACATACAACACATTAGATTTTTTTTTATTATTTTAAATTTATAACATATCTTGAAGGTTGGAATGGCAATCCTTCTTATATTATTCTTTTGCTCAGAATTTGTTTGTCTTTCTAGGTACTATCTGGTTTCACAAATTTTAGGATATTCTTTTCTATTTCTTTGAAGAAATTTGTGAGTAATTTGATTGTGATTTCATTGTCTATTTAAATTATTATAATCACTATGAATTAATGAGGTTACTAACCCTTATTAATATTTTTAGAATTTTGTGTAATGCATAGAAAAGTTTGTTTATGCTAATATAAATATTATGCACTCAATAAATTATATAAATATTATCTGAATTATAATCAGATAACATAAAACATTATTAAGTGTGATGGATAATGCCTTGACTTCTTTTGTTTCTTTGTTAAAATGTTGGGGAATTTCTACAGCTAAGGAGCAAGGGGAAATATATAAGATTAAGAAAGAATGTTCTAAATCAGGCATGGTGCCATACAACTTGAACTACATCTTTCAGGAGGCAGGTGGAATTCTGTAAGTTCAACTGCAAGCTAATATATTTAGTGAGTTCCTGCTTAGCCAGGTCTACACAGTGAGACTGTCTCAAAGATAGAAGACTAGAGGGTATGGATACACTATGCACATGCATTAATAGAGACTTTGTCACAGAAAATTTACTATGGCTGATGAATGGTAAAGCTTCTGCTTGACTTTAGTTCATAGTCAGAACATCATTGTATGCCATGGATTCACTAAAAGCTTGAAAATCAAATCAAAATGTGTGTTGTCATATATAGAATAATTACTTCATGATTTTATAGTCTTGGAAAACAATAGTATGTCTAATAAATTTAATTTGCTAACTATTTTACATGAAATACTAACTACAAAAATGTGTGGTAAATTTTTATGGTCTGTCTGAATAAAATTGTATACTTGTTTCACAATTACTTTGAGTACAAATAAAAACTTGAAAATAAATATTTTTCAACAATAAATCACTGCAAGTTTTCATTAAAAAATCTGTTCTTGCAATGATTTCACGTTTAGAGAAAGCTGAAGAAGAGAAATAAGAGAGATTAATTTTCTTTCACATACTCAAGAAAACCAGATGTCTATTTGTTGAAAATTCATCCAAATCAAATTCTGTACTCACTGTGGCACAAAATGTGAATAGGCAATTAAATATCATTCATCATTTTTCCCATAAGCAGAAACCATTCCCAAGTATGGTCTAGAGTTCTTTTTCCCAGGGCTAAATACAATAGCATCTTCTGTTGGTAATGACTTGTCATCAAACACATCGCTATGATTTCTTTGCTCTACAGACAACTATTTATGATGGGCAATGACAAAGAAGGTACTATAGTGTTCTATTTTCTTGCCTTGCCTTCTACTTTTTATCCCTCCCTATGTGGCATGAATTCTTAAGAGAAAAACCATGCAGAATTTCCTAAATTCCTAAATTCCACAAAGAAATGATGTACAGATTCTATTTTATCTCCATTCTCTAAGTGGATTTGATTGAAATGAAAAAAATCATCTCCACTACATATGGAAATGGTTGTTATTAAAATTTCTTTCAGAAAGAAAGATTTGTCTATGTGTTATCTGCATAATACATTGTTATATAATATGTAGACTTCATTATCAAAAGGAAATGACATTTAAAGCTTGAATGACAGGTCAACAGCTGAACGATGACTGTGAATATATTGTTATAATACTACCCAGCTGCAAAACATTGGAAGTAGAACAATGACCGGCATGGCAATTGTAAAGCTGTAATGCATGACACTCACATGTTGGTCGTAACCAACAGCTGTCTAATTGAACTTAGGGCCCATTTAACAGGAAGAAAACATGTCTGGTACCTCATCAAATTTTCAGGACTCGTGAAATCATGATATTTATAAAAGAATCTATTACCAACATTTTTCTAGACCTGCAGAATTCTGAACTATAATCTAAATCTTGTTCTTACACCTACAGGGAAGTGTAGCTACTACCCCACATCAAAAAGGCGTCTCTATCAGAAAATGAAGATCATAACAGAAAACTACAAGTGGACACTAAAAGAGAGCAATGGATCATGGTGAACTGTGTCCCACTGAATATGTCTACATCACAGCTCCTGCATCTGTGGTTCAGAGAACATTATGAAAAAGTGGATTTGAAGGATGTAAGAGCCAGTACACCAGGAAGTCTTCTGTTTTAACAGTCTATCCCAGAAATAGCTGAATAAACAAGATCTGAGCCATGGCATTATCAATAGACATGTTCATGCCAAAGAGAGAACAGCTCACAGGGTCATAGCTCTAGACAAGAAATTCCAGCACATTGATGACTGCAGAGAGAAGGAGATTTGACTTTTCCCAAGGAAAAGTTAGAATCCCAAGTAGTTATCCAATAAAAAGCCCTGAAACCATACAGACCTACACACGAAAACAAAATAAAACACAAAAGCAAAGAACCAGAAAAGGACTAGGCACTCTGTACTTATATATTTGTTCATATTTATGTGTTATAGCCCACTAGGTTTCCTAGTGGCTGTACCCAGCAGGACTGCATGGGAGGTTGATTGGACCACGGGCCTGGGTACCAGGTGACTGAAACTAGCAAGGGGGAGGTCTTTTGCTCCACCGCTTGGCATTATTATAAATAGACCTTTGGAATAAAATTCTGGGCTGGTGGATAAGGATCCAGGCCCACCCAAGTATATCCTGTGTTTTCTCTGTTATTCTCCCCCTCTGCATCTAGCTAAGTCTCTTATTCCTCATTCCTTAAGAGTTCCTGGGGTAAATAAGTGTAGGGACTGGTCTGCTACATTTATGCATATATAAAAAGCAACATTAATAAAAAAGAGAGAGAGACCACCAGTTTGAGAGTGAAGGGAAGATATTGAATGGGTCTGAGGAAGGATTTTTGGAAATGATAAAGGGAAGAAAGGGAAAGAGGAATGTGACATAATCATATTTGAATTCATAATCTATAAAAACAAGACTTGTTTCAAAAATAATCACATTATGAGATTATCATGATGGTTCTCTCCTCATCTCCTCCATTATAAATTGATACATCTGGTTGGCACTGATATTACCTAATGTGTATAGAAGTAAAATAGTCAAACAACAGAGTCCCTCGACTGTGTTTCTGCCAACACCATCCATCTAATTCTTCTGCCGCATATATCTAGCTGCAGATATTGATTACTCTTCTTCAACCACTATTTCCTGAATGGGCTCGTGTTAAGACAGTACTCAAGAGTCTGCAACACAAATTAATTTTTTTTTCTTTTTGAGCTTTATACCCTACATTCTTTTAATGTCACAGACACCACTATAAGTAATAAGTATATTTTAAATTCTTGCAGATTTTTCATTTCATTAATATTAGGCAGAACAGTGTCTTATTTAAGAATAAATTACATGTTTTATGCATGTAGCCTTGTAGCTATGTACCCATCCATCATGTACACATTCTAATAGATTTTTGTCTATCAATAAATTCATCCTTAAATAACAGTGAATGTTTTTCTTTCTCATTGCAAATATACTTTGTGAAATGTTGTCCTGTTTTGGTTTCTGTTTCTTTGATAAAATACTGTCTAATATCAACTTGGGGAATAAAGGTTAATTTAGTTTCTACTACCATATTACAATCCATCATCAAGCAAAATCATGGTAGGAGTCAAGTCATGAATGAGGAGACAGGAACTGAAGCAGAAACTGTGGAGGAATACTGCTTTCTGTCTTGATCTGTCTCAGGTTCAGGTTCAGTTACCTCTCTTATACCTCCCAGGATGACTGCCTGCAATGGGCTGGGAAATCCTCTGTCAATCAACTGTAGTGGAATATTATTTAAGTTGTGTTCCTCTTGTTTATATTGCATTTGTTTAACTCTGTGAAGCTGTGTTATTGTATCTGTCTAAAACACCTGATGGTCTAATAAAGAGATGAGCAGCCAATTGCAAGGCAGGAGAGAGAAATTGGTGGGGCTGGCAGGAAGATAGGAGAAATAGAAGAAGGAATCTGGAAGGAAGAAAGGCATAGTAGCCAGAGAAGGAGGAGAACATTCAGGGCCAGCCACCCAGCTACACAGCAAGCCACAGAGTAAGAGTAAGATTCACAAAAATAAGAGAAAGGAAAAGGCCCAGAGGCAAGAGGTAGATGGGCTAAGTTAAGAAAGCTGGCTAGAAACAAGCCAAGTTAAGGCCAGGCATTCATAAGTGAGAAAAAGCCTCTATATATTTATATGGGAGCTGGGTGGTGGATCCCCAAAAAGTAATAAAAACACCAAACAACATTAAACTGTAGCATGAACTGTTAGAAGGTCTTATTAATAAAAACAAACCCGGGAGCCAGGTATTGGGGTGAACCCTGAAAGATCAGAGAAACAGAAAAATCCATAGCTAACCTCACCTTGCCAATTCCTCAGCTGTTCTTGTTTCCTCAAACTGGAAGCCTCCGTGTCCTTCTCCAAATGGATCTCAGCTGAACTGCTGCTAAAAGCTTAACAAACGTAGTTCCTGGTCCTCTTGCCTTACACACTTTTCTGCATCCTGCCATCACTTCCTGGGATTAAAGGCGTGTGTCACCATGCCTGGCTGTTTCCAGTGTGGCTTTGAATTCACAGAGATCCAGATGGATCTCTGCCTCTGGAATGCTAGGATTAAAGGTGTGTGTGTGTCTCTGTTTTTCTGGCCTCTATGGCTATCTAGTGGCTGTTCTGTTCTATGACCCCAGAGAAGTTTATTAGGGTGCACAATATATTGGGGGACACAATATCATCACAATCAACAATCAAGAAAATGCCACACAGGCATGCCCACAGGCCAATCTGAGGGTGACATTTCCTTAAGTGACTAATTTGTATCCAAGCATCCAAAACCAATTAGCACAAACACTACTGAATACAATTTATTTTCCTGAAAGCAGATATGGCTATGCCATTAGTTAACACATCTGAAATTTTCAGTGCTTATCTGGTAGGTTATATGACAAATATATGCTATGAGCCCAATAGACTACATGGTAACTACTTAGATTTATAAAACTTGGAAGATGTAGTTTTGTTGCTACATGCTCTAATGTACTGAGGCTTTCCTGTACATTTTGTTTTCATTCCAGATATTTGGTGTATATAAAGGTAATGAATAAAAGCAGGGAGTATAAGATGCCTGTATTTCTAGGTTTGCTCATTGTTTGCACTCATTTCTCCTAGGAAGATATCTTTCAACACAAGTATCAGTAGGAGAATATTTGAAATTGGTATAAAATCTTGTCTGTTCGGTTGTCTGCTCTGATCTACCTGCAGTGCCTCCGCAACTCCTTCTTTATAGATACCATATCTCTCTTTACTATCAACAGACACATATCTTTGCTATAATTACCACATCCTATGTTACAAGAGAATGACTTCATCTCTGAGTGGAAAGAAAACATAACTTAGCAGCAAATAGCCTTCTTCACTTTACGCTCTGTGTCACACTGGAAAGCTTTCTGATTCCCACCAAAGCTCCACACTTCAGACTTTGATTCGGTGTAATTTTGTCCTTGAAGTGTATTTAGTGCCCCTGTATCATTACAATAAATTGTACACTTCATGTAGCAGGCATTTCCTTCGACTCTTGTAGTTCAGTTTGCAATGTATTATTAAGAGGAGTGGCTGATGATTACATTAAGTTTAAAGATATTTAAGAAGAATTGTGAATACATGCCTTTAGACTGCCACAAGATGCGAGCTTTAAAACAAACCTTAGGATCTACTGATTTGTACTTACAACTCCTGTGTGTATGTAATGTTGAGCTAATGATGATTTGGTTGACCTACATGTAAAGACAAGTTTTAATGGTTCAGCTTCCCACAGATTTATCAGAAATGTATGTCTAAAAATTTCAACACAATGCTGAACACACGACACGGGCAAAAAAAAATCCGCTTATTTACACTGAATGGAAACAAAATTTGAAGAATTTAAGATGTGAAAATTCTGATTATTGTTTCCATTTCTTTCACTCATTGCTGGAATAAGACTTAAGGGGCTGAGTTTGAAGCCCATTTATTTAATTTTTGTTCTTCTTAGCCTTCAACACAAATCTATGCATGTTGTTATGTGTTCAAAGTCAATGCCAATAAATAAGAAATGTAAGAAGTTATTTAAAATGAAGTTTCTAGACATAGCAGATATAATTAATATCTATAGTTAAAAGATAACTTTAGGCCAGAGAGATGTGACAAAGAGTAAAATGTTTGCTATATAAGTCTGATGATCTGAGTTTAATCATCAAAATCCACATAAAGTTAGAAGCAGAGAACTAACTCCAGGAAATTGTCATTTGACTTCATACTCATGATATGGCGCGCGCGCGCACACACACACACACACACACACACACACACACACACACACACAATTTAAAAGTTTAAAACCATAGCTCTGTATATTAAAGTCCATATACATATTTATATTGACCAACTTTTATTAAATTGGTCATACTCCACGGTCTGTAAATGAGTTTGGATCTAAGAGAAAGATGGTTTATTATAATATCACCATTATCTTATTGTGGTTATGAAGACAGGGCAGGGCTAAATAAATCTACAGTATTCTTAAGAATTGTGGGATAAAAGTATAAAGTAACATTAGCTCTAGAATGTCTCATGTAAAATAATTGTATTTGGTTATGATGCAGAGGCACTTTTTACCCCTGTAGATTACCTCCACCAAAAAAGTCTAAAACGTAGATTCAAAACTGTTGCTAGGCAGATGAGCAATGATGGAAAATTAAGACACACGTGTCAGAGGATGACAGCCAGATATCTTAACATTTCAGTTTAGCATGAAGTGCACTGAGTCAGTGAATGATAAGCCAACATCATCTTCAATCCCAGCCAACTGCCCCTTCTGAAATCAGCCAATATGTATATATGAGAAAAAGAGGTGGACATCTCTGTTGGGCAGCTGTGTGTATTATCCTTTGAAATCCTGAGTGAGACCACACTTGAGGCTGACATATTTTCCTGTTGTGGTGCTGTATTGACACAAGAGAACAATATTTGGAAAGTTATTGTTTCCACAGCTTGCTCTGATTTATGCTCCAGTATATGTGAAGGCCTCTGTGGTGGTACGATCCTGACTGTCACATGTAGCAATATGTGAGAAGATTGTTTCTCACTGTCTTAAGCCTCATGCTATTTATATCATCTAAGATTATTTTGTTAACTAGGCTTGGATTATGGTTTAACAAAATAATTCAAGAGACTCAAATAAAAGGAAGTATTCCATCCAAAGTTCTCCTATAATTTCTATTGGAATTTATTAGGGAATGCAATGTTTTCTTATTCATATTTACAAAGTAACTTATGAGTAATTCCTTTCTGAATTGTAAATAACTACTTCTAAACAAACTTAAGCTTCATTTTAAAATTGAGAAAGATGTGAGAACTCATCAAACTACCAACCTTCCCTAAAGCTCATATTTCATAGAGTTTAGTAATATTAAAATAATATTCTCTGAATTATTTCTGATGAATTCAAATATTAAAGCCCACTTACAGTGACTCCAACTTAGAAATGATTCCCATGACCAAGGAGTTTCCATCCATAATTATTGACAACTTTCATGTGGATATAGTTGTTTGGCCAAGATCTATTATTTCTTCCTAAAGGACTTTTCATATATAAAGAGGATCTGGGCTTCACAAGCCAGAGATTGATTTTTGAAATACATCATAATTATTTGTTTTCAGTTAGAGGATTTCAAAATATTCTCAGTATCAGTATAATTATTTTTAAAACCCAAATCGATCATAGCTTCATGATCAGATAATTTTAATTATATAGGAGGCAGATGGAAAGTGACTATATGCATATCTATACACATATATGTACACATTTATATTTGCATAGGTTTGCATACATGTAGACATACACTATATATACATACATACAATATATGTATATATATATATATATATAATAAAATAAAATAAAGTGTATGAGTACCTGATGAATTAAGATGAAATGTATTTAGGTTATTTAGAATTAACCCATAATAACATCAATATAAAATATTGCATTGAAATGAATCTGCTTATTAATTAATTTTAATTGAAGTGTGCTGTGGAATGTCATGTTGTATGCTGTGGATATGGGTTGCCATGACTGGCTGATAAATAAAATGCTGATTGTCCAGTAGCCAGGGAGAAAGTATAGGCAGGGTGAGCAGACAAGGAGAATTCTGGGAAGAGGAAGGGCTGAGTCAAGAGTGACCAGCCAGCCTCAGAGGAAGCAAGATGATAAGGCAGAACTGAGAAAAGGTACCAAGCCACTTGGCTAAACATAGATAAGAATTACGGGTTAATTTAAGTCTAAAAGCTAGTCAATAAGCCTGAGCTAATGGCCATATAGTTTGTAATTAATATTAAGCCTCTGTATGTTTGTTTGGGTCTGAGCGGCTGCAGGATCAGGGGAGAGAGATTTGTCCCAACTGCAGGGCCCAGGCAGGACCGGAGAAATTTCCGACTACAGAAGTATATTATGCATTGTTAATCAACTTTGTTGGGCAGTGTGCATAGCTTTAAGGAAGTGTCGTGTGAAAACTCTGACAACAGCCCTCATGTATTCAATATAATGTAGAAAATATCTGAATGTCATTTCATGTCCTATTTTAAATATCAAGATAGTGTAATTTCCATTTTCTTCATATACTCTGAGTATATATTAGTGTTTTAATTCAAGACTCTTAAAGATTGGAATGACTGTCAGTGATTGTTAAGATATATAAAATAACAATGTAAAAATGATGATTTCTTGATGCTTTAAAAGGTTCTAAATAATGTTGAATTTATTTATATTAAAACTTTGAAAGAGTATGTTTCTTTCAACACTAAAATTATAATTTTATTAGTCTCTAATATAAAACAAACACCCCCAAAAGTTAATATAATTTAGTATTTTCAATGTCTTTTTGACTTTTTACACAGGGTCCAGGAGAAATCATGTTCTGTGCATTATAATGGCTGACCATACATCTGGGAAAATTGAACGTACAGATTTATTGTACTAAAGCAGAGAAAACAGCAGCCATAATACACTAGTCTTAAAAAAACAATTAAAATTCACTGTTTAAAAATCCCTATAAGCCTTACAAATAAATCTCTGTTAAAACATTCCCATCATAAAAGGCTCTGAAGTCTTTGATGAAATGCAGTCTTCTAGAAACGAAGGATCAGAAACAATAAAACAAATTGAAAATTGCTGTAAGTTTATAATCTTCTGGTACTAATGTCAAGTTAATGCCTTCCACCTGCCCAATGAAAAGACTGAGCTCTATTGCCTGTGTTACAGAATGTTGAAGCTTAGTTATTATGTCTATTCCTTTAGACACTTTCAGCAAGAAATCTAGATTAAGAAATCAATATCCTTGTGCTATAATTTTTAGGCTAATGAGTACATTATAACGTCGATGAAATATTTCTGCAGTGCATGCTGTAGTGGAAAAAAATGTCAGTTTGAGCTTGAGTTTCTGTTGTTGTGTTAAACACCCCATGACCAAAACAAAGTAGGAAGAAAAGGACTTATTTAACATATGTAACATAGATCACAGTCCACTGAGGGAAGTGGAGGCAGGAATTCAAGGCAGGAACCTGGAGGCAGGAACTGAAGCAGAAGCCAGGGACTAATACCACTTACTAGCTTGCTGCTTCTGGTTTGCTCAGTAGGCTGGGCCTTCCCCCCATGCATCCCTAGTCAAAAGGAAGCCCCACAGACAGACAGGAAACACAGAAGGAAATGAGAGTAGAATAATAGAAGAGATAGGTAAAATCTGTATATCAATAATTTATGGTTTTATTGTATACTTGTTTTTATTCACATATTAAATAACAAAATAAACTGTCTTTATATAGTATTAATTTAATGGATCTGTTTTGTAATTTATAAATTATAGTGATAATGAGAAACAGATTACATATCTCAAAATATAATTACTATGCACAAATATTAGAGTTATGTGCACCATCGTAAATTGGGCCTAATTCTAATTATTAAATCTCCCCCAAGGAATCAATCTATATTAGCTTCTTCTTGTGTTATTTAGAGGTGTTTGATAATAACAAATGGAAATATCTTTTTTTTTCCCCAATAGCTCTAGCTGTCCTGGAACTCCCTTTTCAGACCAGACTGGCCTTGAACTCATAGAAATCGATTGTCCTATCTTGCAATTATTATTATTAAAGGCATGTACCACCACTTCCTGGCCAGAAATGCCTTTTTACAATCTTACAAATATTACGAAGAATAGAGTGAAGGCAGTGGTATTTTCTGTAATATGTGATGTGGGATTTCAATCAACTTTATTTAATTGTCATAATGGAATTTGCTCAGGATATCAGATTTGCCAAGAGGTTGTCATAGAGTAGTTTCAATTTATCTGTTTATTCAAAAATAACAGCAAACAAAGATGTGCATTTGAGAAATATTTAATTAAAATTGTGTTTCATTATTTAAATAGTTTTTATGAAATATTTCAACAAGTGAATCTATTGTATTTGAAAGGAAATACAAAGTTTCTTTCTTAGGCAGTTTCAGAATCTTGTGTGTGAAGAGGCATGTACTTGTGTGAACATGTGTGTTCAGAAATAGAATTGAGGGGGCCGTGCACTTGGAGGTCAGAGGTTCCCACCAGGTGCCTTCCTCAGTCACTTCACCACCTTATTGTGTGGGATAGGGTCTTACCTAGTGCTTACTAATTCTCTTCAGCTATCCTAACTGGCAAACATGCCCCACCTGCCTATTACTTCTATTATAGGAACAAGCCCCAGTGCATGACACATTCTTTCTGTGTCCTAGAGCTACACATTAAGTCATCATGCTCTTAGGGCAAGCCATTCACAGATGGAGCCATTTCCTAAGCACCCACAATCTTTTATATAAGAAAGAATATGGTAATGTTTTCAGTTTAATCCCTGCAAGTCTAGATAAACACAGAATTTATATGTGCTCATATGAGGAAATCCCATAGGCTGTTGAATATGCAAAGGCCTTTGAGCAACTGTTATTGATATCTGAATGAAAACATTAGTAAAGAATTATTTGATTCTGAGACATCATTACTTCTTTTATCTGTAGAGTAGGGTAGAATATAGACTAGATAATGGATATTCCCAGTATTTTGCTTTGTTCGTTGGACATTTTAAGCTCCTATACAATGATTTCAAATTCTCTAGTCAAAGTAAAAGTCAGGAGTCCCTGAGAAAGCATGGCACAAGAAAGACCAGCTGTGTCCTGCTTATAATCATCACTGACAAAATGAAGCATGGGATTTTAACAACATTAGGACATCTGCTAGCAAATAATCACCAAATAACCACAGTTGAAATTATTTGTAACAGAAGAATGTCACCCTGCATTTCCAGGAGGCATAATAAAGTGGTTGTTGTTTTAATGCACTACAGTATGAACACATTTATTTTGATGTGTTGGTGCCCCAGAACAAAGATCGCCCAGACCATGAAGTCACGGCCAGCTCTATGGCAAACAGCAGCACCATGCTCCCTGTCCATTTTCTGGTTCTTACAACATTTTGAGACTCATTGCAATGAGAGAATCTCAACTCTTTATCCATGAAACATTTATCAGTTTAATAAAAAGTTAAAATTATGTGTAGTGCTATAAAATTGATGTTCCCTTAAACGTTTTCCAAATATTAACACACACGATCCTGCCATTGATGCATATCACTATTCCAAAAGTAGAAATATTAAGATTTTTGATTTGTTTCATATTCATTCCATGAGACAGGATATAGAGGGACAATGTCTACCTCCAACAGATCGATCACATTTTAATCATAAAAAGCATATCAGCTTATATTTGATAGCTTCAGTTAAAATTGTTAAAATATTAACATTTGCACTGAAAGTAATGCTTAAGTAAAAAATATTTGTTATAGTAATTTTAAGAAATTTTGCTTTTGATATTGGAAACATCAAGTTACTTGAACCCACCAATGTGTTTCTGAAAATTTATAAACAATAAGTATTATATTTATATATTAGAGCATAGTATTATTTAAACAAGTTTTTATTAAATATGTGTGGAACAAAGTAATAACTAAGATCTTCCAGTGAGCTTTCTCCATAGACACATCAAGTTGAATAATTGTCCATATTTGGAGCTACTGTAACAGGAGTTAAGAAAACACATATGTATCCATAGTAATAGATCTTGGCATGATAGAATAATTTTTAATTAATTAAAGATACTTATTGAACAAGATATCATCAAATTACTGCTTTGATTACTCTTCTACTCCAATCAGCATAGCACTGAAAGATATTCTGTCTTAGAGTGGGAAAACTCATCTGACAGTAGCAACTTGTTTGGGCATATATTTTGTGACAGTCTGCCATGGAAGGCTTGGTGTCCCAAGGGAGCTCTGTCTAAGGTGGTAGTAGATTGGAGCATAATGTCTTCATGTTTGGCAGATCAGGAAAAGGGAGCTCTGTCAGGGACGAGAAGCATACATACCCTTAAAAGCCTCCCTGGTAGACACTCCTGCTATGTAGGCTCTGGTCCCAAAGGTTATACATCTTCCCTAACGACAATGAGACCAGATGTCAGACACAATAATCTGTGTGGGATAATACACACCCCGTCCCTAACAATACCCATGTTGGTTACATTGCTATTTCATTGTGTCTCTCAGCCAGCTATTGTGTGAGTTTCAGTTCACCCCCTAGACTTTGCCAGTCCCTGGAACTGTGGGATGCAGACAAAGGCCAATTCAATACCAGGCTATATGATCAAGGGGCTACTTGATTTCTACTACTCCAAATTTAGAGAGTATGTGTGCAAGACTCTGAAAGCAAACCAAATGAAAACAGAGACATGGTATGGTATTTCATTAAAGATAAGATATGAGTATCAATCAATCACATGTAAATAGGTCTAATATCATTACTCATCAGATAAATATAAGTAAAAACTTCAGTTGAACATCACTAGTCAGAAGGCTTAAATCTTAAAAAAAATGATAATAACAACCAATACTGACTATGTAGCAAACTCAAGGAATAGAAACAAACTTGTACAACTATTCTGAAAAAAAACCCAGTTATATCTAGTATCTCAAGAAAATAAGTATGTTCTTTCAATAAAACATAGCAACTGAATTCTTGGATTCTTGGATATCTATCCCAACCCAGGTAATTACAGTGTATGCTCACAGATAATCCTGCCTATCAATGATCACTCAGCTTTCAGATTAATTTGTAATAATAATGAATAATGAGAAAAAAATTTTGAGAGAGGAATGAATAAGCAATTATCTTAACACCTAAAAATAGTATTCATAATTCTGAAGTAACAAACTAACTACATTTACCACAAATCAATAAAGATGAGTAGCTAAAACATCCTAAAATGATACATATTGTGTGTTTTTACATTTTCAGTGTTGTCAAAAGAAATTATAATGATTAAGAAAAGATTATTGTTTGCTAAGGGTTCAAGGATTAAGTGCAAAAAAAGGGTATCACTGGGCATAAAACATGGTAGCAGGAAGAATCTTTGAGAGAGGATTATTTTATGTGTTAAATGCAGTGATAGATGCAAGGATGCATAGAAATAAGTTATGTATGCACATACTAACAAATTCACAGATTAATTAAATATGAATAAATTTAGCATATTTTTAAAAATGTCAAATTTCTAGACACGTTATTGATGTGGAAAATGTCAGTACTGGGGAAAATATGCACAGTGTGTAGCCATTCCCCATGCCAATTATTGGAATTGTCTAGTAGGTCTCATGAATCCATAATTATCTCAAAATAACTTTGAAAGAAGTAAAATTCACTATATATTACCACTATGCATTATCAAAATTCAGATAGCATAACACATGCTCAGTTAATTAATTATATTTCTGTCTCAAATTACCCTTCTCTCTTGTTACATTGTATTCTTTATATTTCAGGATATTCCAAACTGGTGGCTCACAGTACTCAAAATATTCTTATGATGTTACAAGAGTCAGAACTATTAAGTAATTGTTTTATTGTTTACAGGATAAATACAGGATGTGTCGTATGCTGGATGAATGAGGACATGTGAAGGAATGTGTTTAGTAGTAGAATTTTATGGAATGAAGCTTAATGAATTTGCAGCTAAATCTGGAAGATTTTATTTTAAAAAGCTTTCATTTTAAATCAGATCATAAAAGTTATAGAAACTTTACTGTCGTTTATATTGTTTTGTAAAACCAATAGAGTGTTTAAAATGAAAAATTTAATAAAATGTAAATGTAAATTTCTAATTTCACTTTTTCTGTTATTTGTCAGCAGTTACATAAATTCTTTGCAATAAATCCACTCCATTATTACTTGTATATTAACTTTTTATGAATGATCTTTGCAGAGCCATACTGTCCTTAAAATGGTTAAATTACAAGCTTTACATAAATCCTACAGATTGAAATAATGTAACCATGCTGAAATGATTTTATGTACTTGAAATAGCCTATGTTTTTCTCATTATGCTGTTTTATAAACTATAAATATAAAGTTTTTATAACTATAATACAGACATGCTCCCAAAGATGCAAGACTCTTCTAAGACAGAGAAATCTAAGATGGGTTCAGAAACTGACATGTGATCATTTATTGATTATGCTAGCTATGACAAAAATAAATTATGGTGTGATGGATTATATTAATATTATCCTAAGTATCATAAAGTGACCATAGTTTTAAAATTATGTGCTTTTCAAAGTAATATGAAATAGTTACCCTCTGCTATGGAGACACCTCAAGATTATAGCCTGAATTCTGCCCATGAACTCAGCTGTGGAAAACTGCTGGATGCATCTTGCATGCAATTTCAGTATGTATCACATGCTCTGGGGTCAGGCTCAAGACCACAACTACAAGTTGGAAATATAAAACTTTATAAACAATGAGGGGATGATGGGAAAGGAAAATTGTAAATGATAAGTGCATACCTGCAATCAGACTGATATTGTAATATTAGGCAAGTGAAGTCAATATGGCAGGGACATCCAGACACAGTAAATGTTGCTGAGGTTTCCAAAATAAGATGTAATTTCGTTATTATATGAATGAGGAAAGAAACCAAAGCATCAGGATTCCCAGATTTTTCTGAATCCAAGTACCACTGGAAAATGGTTTTCAGGCTCCTGCTTCCCAATTTGAGGGTGTTTGTTTATTGATTAATTGATTGGTTGATTGATTTTTTTCTCAAGCATCTATGTTGAAAAAAAGGCCAGTGAAACAATTCCCAAATATAACCAAATCACTTACAATTTACAATGACAAACTGCAGAAGCAGCATCAGGGGCGGGCTTTCCAGATGAGGCATGAGAAGAGAGTCAGGGTAACCTTTCAACTTTGTATTTTGGTAGCATGCATATGCGGAAGGGCAAAAAGAGTTCAAATGCTTTCATAACTTCTTTTTCAGTTCTATTATTTCCATAATCAAAGAACCGGTCATTGAAGTCCAGTTTTAACGCTGTGACGTGGAGACGTGATTGTTTCAAACATAGAGAACTGAAGAGAGTAAGGACCTGAAATTTAACAAAAAGGAGGAGCACAAAGGGATACATTTCTGAGCAGCCACAGTGGCCCAAGCATAATCCTATACCATCCTTGCAGCTCAGCAGTATGCAGAATGGAAAGCGTTAAGCATTGTTATCTATTGACTTCTCCATATCCATGTACCGCCCTCCCCCTCGCCCCAGCAAAGCCTTCCCCTATTAGCACCAATTGTTAGGCATTTTAGATTTGTATGCAGTGTTTCCAGGTAGACCCCAAGGAAGACATTAGCTTCCAAGAAAGACATTGCTTCTTGTACATCCAGTGCCAAGACGCCAGCATGAAAAGTAACCCCTGATGATAGTTAAGTCTCTGTATAGGCACTTCCAGCTCTCAGGTAACATTAACGATACTGGCAGCACTCTAGGTAATTTGATTGGAAGATCAGTAAAAATGTAATTGACAGCTGTTTATAAAAATAAAATGTCTCCAACTGACAAGGGTAGCACGCTGAGAAGAGCAAGAACAAAAACTGAATAAGCAAACAAGCCTTGTTCCCAAGTGCTTAAATATAAATGTCGTTTGCCTCTGCATCATACTTTACTAAGTTTGATGTTTCTTATTGATGGATTTTTTTCTATGTTTTTAGATGTTACTAATGCCAAATGGTGCATCTATTTCCAGAAGTTCTTAAAGTAACTCAGTAATCTCAGCCGTTCTTTGATTTTTTTTTTTTTAAAGTCAATATCTAACCTACTTTCAGGGCTACATTTTTTTCCTCCTGATTTCATTCTTAATGAAATTTGCTGAATTTATCTCTTCTGCTTGATAGCAATACACCATGCAGTGCTGTGGGCTCAGAACTAGGAGCTATCATCTCTTCATTCTTTCTTTCTCCTTTTGCTTTTTCGAGACATGGTTTCACTGTGTAGCCCTGGCTTCCTGGAACTTACTCTGTAGACCAGGCTAGCCTCAACATACCGAGATCTCCCTGCCTCTGCCTCCGCCTCCCGACTGACTGCTGGGATTCAAGGATCATGACACAACCTCCCAGCTCTTTATTTCTTTACTACGATCAGAGTTTCAAATACCATTTGGGATCAACCTCCATTTCATTTTCTCTGAGATCCACACTCAAATATGCAATTAATTTCCTGTATTTCCATCATGACAGCTAAGGCCAGACACTTGTTTTGTTTCTGCCTCTGAATGTTATTCTTGTTCTCTGTTTCTGTATTCTTTTCTCATACAATACGTCACAATCACAGCTTCCCCTCCCTCCCCTCTTTGCTGTCCCCCCACCCACATCTGTTCTCCTGTAGATCCGCTGCTCCTCAGTTTCCCTTCAGAAAATAGCAGGACTCCCAGTGTCATCAAATGAAAGTGGCATCACATGATGAAATAAGAGAAGACACAAGCCCTCATGTCAAGGCTGGAGTGGGCAACACCATAGGAGGACAAGGGTCCCAAGAGCAGGCAAAAGAGTCAGAGACACACCCACTCCCACCATTGCCACAAAATCCACCAGCTAAACAACCGCAGCATGTATGCTGAGGACCTAGCTCAGACCCATGCAGCTTCTGTGGTAGCCACTTAAGCCTTTCTGAGCCACTATGAGCCCAGCTCAGTTGATTCTGTGGGCTATGTTCTCCTACTGACCATGACCCCTCTGGCCCCTACAATCCTTCCTCCCACTCTTCTGAACTCTACCTAATGTTTGACTGTGGGTCTCCATTCTTAATCAGCGATTTCTATCACAGTAAATGTGATAACATGTATTCACATGCTCAGGGCAAACACTTGTATAATCAGCAGCCTGTATTTTCTATGAATAATGTCTTAAGGGGTGAAGAGCCTTATTTTCTGTATCTCATGGCTGTGTCCTGCTACTCTATGTGTGATCACCTAAGATACTTCTAGTTCTGCTGTGGTTTAGTTCTGTAATGCTCTAAATGATCTGCTTACTATATATGTTCTTGCTAGATAAAGCCAGGCTTGTGTTCCCAGTATTGTTTTGATCATACTACTTTCTTGCTTTTACACTGTGTGGCCTACTATCACAAGTGCATTATAACTGCTTCATCAAGCCTGTGGGATTCTACACCATTATGTCTTCTCATTTATCTCTGATCTGATTTTTCTAAAATTCTTCTTGCATGTCACATCCCACCCAGGCAGATGCTTAACTGTCTTTCAAAATTCCAAAGCCATTTTTCAAACTCTTATTTTTACTTGCTTTTCCCTTAGGCTGCAATGTATTACTGCTGCACATTTCAGTCACTCATTTTAGTCTGCTTTCTAACCAAATGTCATGTCTTCTGAAAGCTTACCTACATTCCAGTTTGAGTTATTCCCAGGTTGTCTATTCAAATTTGTATAAAATCCAAACTAATGTTTATTGACACAAAACGGGGCCATTCTTGAAATGGTAATAAGTATTGCAGGTAGAGCAGAGAACAAGAATGAAACATTAAAAAAGACTAAATTTTCTAATGTTTGCACCATGCCTGAGTCTCTACTGTACTAACGGACTTTTGCATAATGTGCATTGCATAATGATCTTATCATCAACATTTGTATCCTTCATGGTGATTCAAGTAAGTTTCATCTCTTCAAAAATCCCTGAGAAAAATTATAAGCTGAGTGGCAAATTGTTACCTGTGAAAAGAAGGTGACACTGAGTGGGGTATTGCTCTGAAACAGCTTCATTTCAGGTTATGTTTTCATGAAAAATAAAATAAAGCTAAGCACAAGTATTATGCAATTACTACAAAAAAGTAATTGATCAATACAAAAAAAGAAGAAAACAAACAGGATAATAATAAATCACCAGGGAGTGGAACACAGAAAAGCTATAGCTTTCTAGTGGATTCATGGTCAATAGCCTACTCTGCATCACATATATGTTTCCTACATTTATTTTTGCTGTTAAGTTCTGCAACTATTTACCTGTTGCAAGCTTTCAAAACTAGGCTAATTTGCAAGGGTGCATATATTATCACTCAGTTCATAGCAAATAATTAGTAGGTTTATTCATTTTTCCCCTTCCCTTCTCCCTCTGCATTCCCCTATTTCTTCTCTCTCTATTTTGCTCATTCATCCTGAAATACGAGAAAAATTTTATTTGATGTCTTTCCAATGTTATGAATCAAATCATGGCTGTAGTGTACTGAGATGTTCTATGCTATGGGAGCAGAGAAGTAATAGGTGATCAATGAGTTCCACATTTAGACTAGAGTAGTAGGAATGGCTTAACAAATGTACAGTAAGAGGGCAGCACGTCGAGTAGTCATTATTACTAACATACTGCCTACAGTATCTCATTTTCTTTGAATCAATTTCATTTCATGCACAATTCACTAATTCAGCATGCCTGCATATCTAATATATGTATATATTATTTTAGAATCAATAATTATAAAAGTTTATAATAGTTTTTTAAATTTGCCATTTTAATTTATTAAATTGTTAAGAATTCCATACAGCATATTTTGATAATATTCATTCAAAAACCATTCCATAACTCCTCCTATACACACCTCCGTGCCCATTCAATTAAAGATCCTCTTTTTAAAAAAAATAACCCATTGACTCTAACTTGTGTTGCTAGTAAATGACAGCACATGGGGATGATCACTGTAGCAGCTGCCAGAGGCTATACACTTAAAAAGCTCTCACTATCCTCCTCCCGGAAGCCATTGGCTGTCTGTAACTTCTCAATTAGAAGTGGGTGCTCATTAACTTGTTTTTCCTCCTTAGTAGAGTTTTGACTCCCTTGATCATGTGCAGATCTTGTACAGGAAACCATTAGCTGTTGGGAGTTTATGGGTGAAGTGGTCCTGTCTTTTCAGGAATACACTTTTTGCTCTGGGTCTCCTCAATCTCTGGCTTTTCAGTCTTTCCATGCCATCTTTTCTAAGGTCTCTTGAGTTTTGGTGTGGTGTGATATAGCTGTTATATTTGTGGTTGAGCATTGCCACAGCACATATTCTCTACACTTTGACTAGTTGAGAGGTTTTCCCTTAACCATGTCCACTGCACAGAGAAACTTCTCTGGTGAAGTCTGAGAGCTGCATTAATTTATAGATATTGAGATGCTAATTTGGAGAACAGTTTGAGACTATGTGCTTTTTAGCAAAATAATAATACTAATTTCACACCCAGAGTTTCTGAACTCCCCAACTCTAGGTTCTTGACCTAAATACAGTTAGAAATTCATTGGATACACCACAACATTCATGCCATTATTACACCCATGGTATATCTTGCCTCACTGGCCATCATTGTAATTCACAACTGGTGGATATTTTTGGTGATGCCCTCTGCAGCCAACATAGCATTTTCCAATGGTAAGAAAGCTAGATAATGGAGAGAAAGCTTCCAATCAGTAACATTCAGTTTTCTCCATGTCCTATAATCAATGTGGGTTACATCTTCTTCTGTAGTGTCTTATATTAAGTTCTGACTGTATACCAAAGCAGTGGAAATATATTGTACTATTTGAGGGTTTTCTGCCACACCTCTGACCAGGAATTCGAGAGGTGATATCCCATACCAAGTATTGTACATTTGGTTTGGAAATTTTTATGGAGAAAACAATTCCCTCTATAGGTAACTCCAATCAAACTCTTGTAGATGTGTGGAAACTTATAAAACATATATCTTCATTTTTTTTATAATACCCTTATATTTAGCTATCTTTCCTTCCACCGTATCTTCTGCCCTACCCCTGCAATCTTCCCGTAACCCCCACCCACCCATCCATTATTCCCAGTTTCCCTTTCAAATCACTTGTATTTACTATCCCTGGTCCCTTAAAATCTGTTTACCTCTACCTACCTAGGATTCCTTTCAATTCTCGTGGGTTGTACAAGCATTCTAAATTTAACAAGCAAATGTAAGAGTTGAGGTTAAGATCCTCGGGAGATTCTGTGTGCCTTAATAACAATATTTATGCAAGTAAACATCAAATTAAATAATTTGTCTTTCTTCTTTCATTAAATATTCAAGTAGAGATGGGCATGGGATAATAGAACATCTGCAAGCCCATGTGTTAGTATTCAGACCTGTAAATTAAGTGTCAAATAACAGTGACTTGTCATGAAAAATGAATAAATGTCAGAGCATTGGAATTATGTTTTTATAGACTGACTAGAAAGTACTAATTCAGTATGTGTGGCTAGGTAGATTTACATGGGATGTTTAAATAATTCTCAGAGTGATTTATAATCTAACATAAAGGCTGGTGTTGGCCATATGTGCATTTTTCCCCTAGAGGATTTCACAAGCTCTGATCCCCAGAATTAAAGGATTAAAAAAAAGTTCAAAATAAGTCCTTGAAATATAATAAAAATAAAACTGGAGAATTTTTAAGATAAAATAGAATTTGCAACAGTGATTGAACAGTTTTTATTCACAGTGGCTTTCCTGAATTATTGCAGATTGCTTAGTTTATGCTTAAATAGATGTAGAATATTTTACAAGTTATTTGAGAAAGCATAAAATCAGTAATTTTTTTAGTACTTAACTTCCAAGTCAAAAATAAAAACATCAGTGATAGAAGTACTGAAATAAGATTACTTTTTAAGCATATTTTTGTTTTAATTTATATATAATGGTTATATTTGTGTAGAGTAATGCAATATTTTAAAATGTATGAAATGTTGAATGAATGATCACATTTTGATAGATGATATTTTCTCTCACCTCACATATAAATACTTTTCTGTGTTGTAAATATTAAAAAGTCCTCTGTAGTAATTGTTCGGAATATTCAATTACATGTTGTCAATCATAGTTACCTTACCATGAAAGAGATAATTGGAAATTATTCAACCTCTCCAGCTGTATTCCTATGTCCCAATCTTCTCTCCTGATCCTCCTTCCTCCCAATTTTCTCAGGTTGTGGTTAATGAATAGTATTCTACACAGCACATCTCTAACTTCAACTTTTTATTTTAATCTTACAAGTAAGATCACATGATTTTATCTACATGGTACCCTCCACTTCCATGCCTGCTGCTACAAATAGCAGCAAATCTTTTTTTTTTTTTTGGAGCCAAGCAGATTTTAGATGAATTTATTATCGACTCATCTATTCTGAGACATCTGTGTTGTTTCTATTTTATAGTTACTGTGAACAATGCTTGAGTGAACTTGTACATAGCTGTTTTCTGTTAAAAGCATAAATATGTCATATGAGTTGAACATACAGGCTTTTGTGTAGATTTAAAACATCCACATATTATTAATAAAATCAGAATCAGTAAAGTGTCAGTGTCGCTTTAAGGACAGAAAACAAAACATTTCCCCTTGGTATCAGTTAACCAAAAGCAACACAGAATTGAATTCTCTATTTTCTTCTCCTTCCGACTCCCGTCATCCATGTCTGCTTGTTGTATGAGTCTGGATCTGAACCTGCCTCCATGCTGTCTTACAAATCTATCCGTCCCTCTCTCTGTTGTGTGTCTGCCCTTGTGTTCTCTTAACAAAGTGATGTGAAACTGAACAGCACAGAAAACATCTCATGGAGAAGGGATGAGGAAAGTCTTATAGAAATGTTGAACAGAGTTTTCCAAAGAGTTTATTTCAGACTTCAAGTTACCTAGATAAACAAATAAACAACAGTATCATACAATGTTTGAATGCTGCTTCTAGAATTTATGGTAGATATTTATTTTATAAGGATATTTTCAGTCTACTTTTTGTTTTCATCAAATAAATTGTATAACACATTTAGGGGAGCATTACCTTAGGTTATAAAAGTTGATTACATGGGAAATCCAAGGCAAGTAAAGTTGAATGTAGCATTGTGCTCTTACAGGCAGATTAAATGAACGGGCCAAGTATGCAGCAGGATAGCAGTCTTAAATTTGAAGTGATATAAAGGTATACTGTTAACTTTGTCTGTGAAGTTCAGAAAAAGTTCTAGTCTCTTTGTGTATAAGACATATATTTATCATAATACTTTCACAGATTTTGACTCATGAATCATGTAATCCAACTGTGTTTGTTCAACATTTGAATTCTATAATCTTAAACTAAATATTCCAATAATTCCCACTGGAAAATAATTCCAATAATTCCAAATTTTCCAATATTCCAATAATTCACCTGGAAAATAAGCATAATAATTACTTAGATAATTTCTTAGTTTCATAATTAAGGTATAAATTAAGTATAATTTTCTTTAAATGCTTCATTCAACAATTTCAATATAGGATAAGTCACAATGTGGTCTAAAGTAATGAAAGAAAGATATTTTTTCTAATAAGTAAACTTTTATATAGGTAGAGGAAAAATACCTTTAAATGTAGTTATAAAAGAATATATCATTAGACAATTATTCATTAGTAATTATACATTGTTCAATAGTAATATAATAAATTTGATATGTTGATAAAATACTATATTTTTAGTAAAGATAAAAACCTTCAGAGAGGGCAGAAACTATGAAGTACATTAAAAATGTTTTATACCTAATGGAAAAGCCAACTGAGAATTTCATTGTATTTCCTTTCTGCTGAGTGAGTTATTTTTCCAGTTGCTGTGACAGAATCAGAGTCAGAAATGACTGAAAGAAGAAACAGTTTATTTCGGCTCAAAGTTAGAGGGTGCAGTTCATTATGATACAGAGGTCACCGCAGTAGAAGCTTGAGGCAGCGGCATGCAGGAGACAGAGAGACATGAATGCATGGCTCAGTTTCCCTCTTGTTTACCTTTCTAGGACTTCACCTCGTGGAATGGTATCACTCATAGTTAAGAGTTTGTCTCCCCACCTAATCAACCAACTCTAAATAGACTCTAAAAGGCCTTCCCAGATGGTTGTCTCGTAAGTGACTTTAGGTGCTGTTGAATTGACTGTATTATTCATCACACCCTCACATCTTATTGACTATCTATTGACAGTCTTATTGACAGTTACGTAGGAAGCTGATAATTATTCACTTCTCATTTCTCTGTTCACATATATTCACACCCCACCTCCTTGCTTTGTCCCTTTCATAACAGGAAGGTAAGGACTCTTTCAAGTGTCCATTGGTAAGGATGCTTTAGCTGTCAGTTCTCCAACAAAGAGAAACAGAAAAATATTTTCATGAAAAAAAACTTTGATGTATTAAAAAGTTACTGAAATAAGGATAAAAGCCATCTTGTAAAAAATCTCAGACTCACCTCGAAAGAATTATCATGGAAACGTATTTATAGATTCTGGGGACTGGGTGTATTGGGTTAGGTGGATTCTTTAAGAGGAAAAGTGGATTGACGACAAATTAGTATTCAAACTATTTTAAGAGTTGCTGAGCTCAATGACACAAGTCTATTAATGTGTCTGAAGATGAAACCAATGTTAAAAGCAAGAGTTCTGCTTATATGTGAATGTTGTTGTCTTAGCAGGAGAGGTGCAAGTCCAAAATAGCTCAACAGTCCAATATATTTGTTTGCCAGAATTTCCTCATGAAAACAGGCAAGGCCTTAAGTTCTCTATTTGGGTCATTGCATGACTTTCCTCATGAATATGACCTGGGATAAATGGCTCTCATGTTGGTATACATGATCTGAATTTTCAGTTCAGTTATGTTTTCTTCTTTTCTTTTTTCCCTTTGTATTGAAAAATATATTCCCCCTTCCTGAATGTATCCTGATTACAGTTTCTCCACTCTCTACTCCTCCCAGTTTCTCTCCATCTCCTCTCTCACCGAGATCCACCCTCTTTTTGTCTCTTATTAGAAAACAGACATCTAAGCGACAATAATTACATGAAATAAAATAAGATAAAATAAAATCAATACATCTGATAAGGATAAAATAAACAGAGGAAAAGATCCTAAGAAAAAGCACTAGAGACATATAGATGTTTGTACACTCAAGAATCCCATAAAAACATTAAAATGGAAGCTATAATATATACAAAAATGACACTCTTTCTGCCTATTCTTACACAGGATTTTCTAAGTCACGAAGTGAGGGATTTGTTGGAGATACCCTATTTAGTGCTGAGAGTTGAAAGGTCTCTCACTTTCTGCATAATGTCTGATTGTGGGTCTCTTTATTCATTCCCATCTGCTGCAGGAGGAAGCTTAGCTATTCATTGCTTTTTTCTTTTCTTCACTTTTTAAAGTTTTTATTGGTTCTTTGTGGATTTCATATCATGCATTCCAATCCCATGCATCTCCTTTTTCTGCTCACTAGTTATACTGTGTTTTCCTGTGGAAATGGAAAATGCCAATCTTCCAGAAGTTTCATAGTAAAATCTTCCAGAATCTCTATTTTCCAACATAGCATCTCAATGCATGACAATAGTGCACATTGTTTGGCATGGGTCTATTTCTTCCTTCTCTGTTCTAGTCAAAATATACATATAATTTTACCCTGATTGTAACAAACTTAGAATTTCCTCAAACTTCATGTTAAGTTCAGGTTATTCTACTATTTGAATCTTATTAGACTGTGCAAAGATGATGCTTTCACCCCCAATTGAATAACCACTAATTCTTTATATCACGTATAAATATATAATTATATAAATATCTGCATTTTTGAAATATATTTGATAATGACAAGAAATTTAGATGTTTAAAATTGCATCCTATGACCCCGTGAAGGAGAAATGGATGAGATCTACATGAGTGGACTGGGTGTGGGGGGCTGGCAGAGGGCGAGGAGTGGGGGATGAGAACATAGGGAAATGGGAGGGTCAAGCTGGAACAGGGACATAGTGGGAGGGCAGGGAGGAAGATACCGTGATAGATGAGGACATCATGGGAATAGGAAGAGGCAAGGTACTGGGGAGGCTCTCAGGAATCCACAAGGTTGACCCCACCTGGGTCTGCTGGCAGTGATCCAGAGGGTGCCTGGACCGGTCTACTCTGGTGACCAGCCTAGCAAATAACCTAGCTGTCATCATAGAGCCATTGTCCAGTGACAGATGGAGGCAGATACAGAGATCCACGGCCAGGCACCAGGCTGAGTTCCAGGAATCCAATTGATGAGAGAGAGGAAAGATATTGCAGGCGAAGGACATCAAGATCATGACGGGAGGATGTGCAGAGATGACGGACCACACTAGTGGAAACCCATGAACTGTGTACTGGTGGCTGTGGAGCCCCTATGGGACTGGACTAGGCCCTCTGGACACGTAAGACGGTTGTTTGGCTCGAACCGTTTGGGGGGCACCCAGGCAGGGTGATCGGGATCTGTTCCCGGGCAGGCTTCTGGGAATCGGGTGCCTGTGGTGTGACACCTTGCACAGCCTTGGTGCAGTGGGGAGGGTCTTGGACCTGCCTAGGCTCAGTGAGCTGGGCTCTGCTGACTCCCCATGAAAGACCTCGATTTGGAGGATGTGGGGACGTGGGGTGGCTTGGGAAAGAGGGCTGAGGGTTGGGAGGAGCAAGAAGGGGGTGTCTGTGGATAGCATGAGGAGTGAGTAGAAAATTTCTTAATAAAGAAAAATAAAATAAAATAAAAAAATAAAATTGCATCCTAAATTCTGCTGAGACAAGCAACCATGTGGACCAGTTTAGCAGCTTGTGACTCTGCTTGGCTGATGCTTTGCATCTACTCACCTCTGAAAGATAAAACTACAAAACAGTTAGCACCGGGGCCCTCACCTGCATAGACCTGCACACATATATACCTGACTTAAACAAGTGAAATGAGTTACTCCTTCATCAAGCCCTGGAAAAAGCTCCATTTCTACTTGAACACATGCTGGATAGCACTGGGATGATTTGGCTCATGAACAACAAAGCAAAATTGTTTCCCCAGGTGAAATTTCAGGAGAATCTCTACATTTACCACCTTAAATTTGCACATAATCCTGCATGTATGCAGGTAAAATCTGACGCAGCATGAGAAGGGACATGGCAGTGATCCAACCCTAACTAATTCAAACCTCTCAATTAAACTAGAGAACCACCCACACTCTGCTCCTTAGCAACCCAACTCTAAAAATAATGAAGATCCTTGAGTATTGTCATTTATGTGGTTCCCTGCCCCTATTGGCAGTGTATCTGACCTGTTCTACAGTCTGCTGTGAATGACATTTCCTTACCACTTTGCTATCTTTGTAGACTTTTACTTCCATCTTGAATAAGAGACCATGAACCTGTAATTTCTTGGCTCATATGACAAATGTATTATATATATATATTTATATGTGTGTGTGCAAATGTATAATAAATGTATAATAAACTGTCAGTTTCTTCCAGATATAACAAAAAATATGTTCACTATCAATATTAGTTTCTGAGTGGCAATACTGTATTAAGAAACTGTTGTAATAATGTCCAACACATCTACCAAATTTTTGTAAGGTAAAGAACACCATCTTTGAGAAAAAAGTTCTGGAATTATGAATCTGAGGTATTGATCAATGCTCTAAAATTCAAAACCAAGGAAAAAGGTTCATGGTGCTGACAGACAGACAGAAATATCGTCCATGAATACAAATCCTGGACGCGGTTCCAATGAGATTGAATTTTGATAAACAGGCTGAAGCTTTGGCCCCATATCATGCTCACAATTGAGGAATGGATAAAGGTGAAGACATAACTAGTGTTTTAGGAGAAGAGGTGCAGAGTGGTACACTTTGAGGGAAACTTAAATATGTTAATATACATGCATGAAAATAATACATAAATTGAGCTCAAAATTATCTCAATAGTGCCACAGGCATGTGCATTTAATAGCACCTGTTCGTGCCCAGATTTTTATGAGAAATGAACATATTTTCAAGCACACATTGAGTGGCTAAGCCTTAAGGTTATATTATCTATTTCCAATTTCCAATCATATACAGAAGTTTTAAAAAAGCGCTATCGTATAATCACATAACCTAATACCAAATTATTTTTAGTAATGTAGTGAATTTCTATGCCATATATTATATTTTTGAATATAAAACCATATTCAGACTGAACTACAATATTAAATATTTCATACTTTTATTTTGTGTACATAGAAATGAACTACTTAAAATGAGGTAGAAATAGAAAATGGGGCCCATTGACTTTATTCCCATGGTTGATTAAATCTTAGACAGGAACTCAAGAGAGCTTTTGTCTAAAAACATTTTCTCATTTGAAGAAAGGAAGTGGTTTGAAACCAAAGCAGAATGAATATGCTAAGCTTGATAATATCTACTTAAAATTTCTCTCAAGATTGAGCTGGCTCCCCAATGACATCACCTGCCCATTATCAAGCTCTTACAGAGTAAAAGACACTCTTTTTAAGTACTTTGAAACTCCCAGAAGCATTTATTTCACTGTTTCTGCTACCAAGAAACTTATAATTATGTCTTAAAGAGATAAAATCATATATCACTCATGCTAGGTTACAATGATGGAAAAACAATGAGCATGGTTAAAAGCCCTTTTGGTATTCTTGGAAATTTTAAATTGAATTATGTCATTAGCAGACTTGTGCTTATTGTTTTTTTAGATACTCTAGCTTCTTAGCAAGATCCTGTAATGAGAAAATACAATAGTCAATAATAGTAATACAACTAAAAGGAGCAATGTAATGTCTATACCAAGGTTACATATGATGAATTGCAAAGTAAGAACAGAAATTCAATACCAGTGATGGAAGAAAGAAAACATGAAAAAGAAAACTAAGAAGCAAAAACATTGGTGCATTGATGAATATATGGGTTTAAGTCACTTTTGAATTATATGTATTATCCTAATCTACCTTTCAGAGTATTCATCAGGTGCTAAATTATTATTGAAAATTAATTGGGAACATAAGTTTCAAATGTAATTGAAAGGAAACAGCACATGATGAAATCAGACTCCATCAAGCTTGCACTGCAGATACAAACATTTCATGTGGCTGAATATTTTTCTACAACACTGTTTGCAATACTCTTTCACAAACACAGGAAAACACTCCCACTCAAGGAATTCTGCCTTGATTAGACAGAGATCTTAGCAATGCCTTCTGCCTCTCCAAACTTGCTACGTACCCACTGCTATGTGGTATTTAAGGAGCAATTTCATGACAAATACAATGTTTTCATTAAGTCTCATTTGTTTTAGTGAAGATGATTCCATTTCTGAAGCCTTTTTGTGAGCTCACAATCCTGGTAGACATATGGACAAAATGACTCACAGAGAAATCAAAAAATATGATAGATGTATTACCAAACATTCTGTTCCACTGAGGGCAGAATTTTTTTTTCAGTCTACACATACATGCCAAACAGATGGAATGAGAAAACAAATTTTTGCTGTGGGTGGCCTTATCATTGTAGCCAACTTGATCCACACACAGCAGAGATATGGGTGTGAGAGCTCTCCTGTAACACAAAAAGAAAAATTGATATAAGGATACTTCTCCAAATAATTGTCCAGTCTCTCATTAACAACCAATTTCTTTTTTAAAATTGTCTAATTTTTGTAAAGGAATGATTAAAAATATTAGCTTTGGAATCTTCACTGTTTAAATTATCAAAAAGACATTACATTGTCCAAGAACAGGCAACTAGCTAAGGAATTTGTTTCATTAAATTCAGAGACTTTTCCTCAGCCAGTTTTCAGAAATTTTATTCAGGGTCATTAAAAAGAAAGAAAGAAAAGAAAATGTTTACTGTGGCACATTTAATGGGAAGAAGGGAATACATAACATAGAATAGTGTTATAACTTAAAAATGTGTTTGGAATCATATGAAGCCTAAAACATCACATGCCAAGAAATCAAATATGCTATGTTTGGGTTTGTTGTAATTTTCTTTAAAAATATAGCTTATGTTTCCATAGTTTTCTCTGTATTGTGATCATTCCTTCATTGAAACTGCATTTATTAATTTTTTAGAAATTACTTTTTATATCCTTTATTCTTTTTCTTGTTTGCAGCTGTGGTATGAAACTTGTTGAACTGAGTAATAGAAGACATGTGATAATATATATATATATATATATACAAAGGTTTTCCAAATGGCATTGTTTCTTAATGATTTTTCTCAAGAGCCCTATATAATATGGCAAAATGGCTTAACAAGACAACTATAATTAAAATATTTAATTCCTAGCATATTGTGCAGGCAAGACACCATTGTAGATGAGAGGTTTTGTGACTGGGTTAGTATTTATGTTTCTCTTTTGGTAGCCTACAGAGTGCCTTCCCATACACTGGAACACTGGCTTCATGTAGGGACCAGCCTTATCTTTCCATGTTCAATAAGTGAATGGGTGGTGTCTTCAGCAATGGGACCTTGCTGTCAGCTTGTGGAGAGCAACCTACTGTCTTGGCAAGAGCCTGAGTTGTGTGGGGATTTCCTTTAGGACCCATTTGGTCAACAACTCAATTAGGTGTTACCCAGTCCCAGTACTGAAAGCTTCATTTGGTGACAAGTGATGGCTAGTCAAGACTCTGTCTCCTTGGATATTTGAAGACATCATTAGGAATGCCTTCATGTGTTTTAGAAAGTTTCTACTAGCTGGGTTTCCATACCACTGTTCAAAAGTCCCTCAATTCTTGTTGTCTCTTCCCCTTACTCCCCGCCCCCACCACTTTCCCCTTTCCCCTCCCTACCTGATCCTTCTGTTCCCATCATACTCGTTCCCAGTTCATCTGTAAAATTAATTCTATTTCCCTCTACCAGGATAATTTATGTGACCCCCCCAACCTCCTAGTCTCTTGCTCTATACCTGATAGTCTTCTTTGGATCTACCGATTATAGATTAGTTATTATTTATTTAATTGCTAACCTCCACATATAAGTGAATACATACCATATTTATCTTTCTGGGTCTGGGTTACCTCCCTCAAGATGATTTTCTCTAGTTCCATCCATTTGTCTGCAAAATTCATGATGTATTTTTTTAATAGTTAAGTAGTAGTTCACTTAGTAAATGTACTTCATTTTCTTTATCCATTCTTCTGTGGAGGGACATTTAGGTTTTTTTTTTCCCCATTTCAGGTTATTATGAATAGAGCCGCAATGAACATGGATGAGCAAGTGTCCTTGTGGTAAGATGTAGCATCCTTTGGTTACGGCTGTAGAGTGGTATAGCTGATTTCTGAGGTAGATCGATTCCCACCAATCTGAGGAAACATGATATTGATTCCCATAGTGGCTCTACAAGTTTGCCCTCCTACCAGCAAAGGAGGAGTGTTCCGCTTGCTCCACATCCTGGCCAGCATGAGCTGTCCCTTCTGTTATTGATCTTAGCCATTCTGACAGATGTCAGGTAGAATTTCAAAGCAGTTTTGTTTTGTATCCCCCCAATAGCTAAGGATGTTTGCTGTAGAATATTATTTTAAGGTGTGTGACTTTTGTTTTTGCTGCATTTGTTGAACTCTGTGAAGCTGTGTTACTGTGTCTGTCTAAAACATCTGATGGTCTAAGAGCTGAATGGCCAATAGTGAGGCAGGAGAGAGAAAGAGGTGGAGTTGGCAGGCAGAGAGGAAAAAATAGAAGGGGAAATCTGAGGAGAAAGAAAAAATAGTGAGAAAAGGAGAAGGGACTCCAGGGTCCATCCATCCAGCTACACAGCAAGCCACAGAGTAAAAGGAAAGAAAAATATACAGAAATAGGAAAAGGTAAAAGCTCAGAGGCAAAAGCTAGATGAGATAATTTAAGGTTAAAAAAAGATGGCCAAAAGAAAAAAAAAAAAAAGCGAAGCTAAGGCAAGGCATTTATAAGTAAGAATAAGCCTCCAAGTATGATTTATTTGGGAGCTGGGTGGCAGGACCCACAAAAGAGCAAAAAACAACTAACAAAATTTTGGCGTTACAAAGGGGTACTCGAATTTTCATAGTGCCTAAGAGAGCTTAAAAAGGGGGAGGGGTATGGCTCCTTTAAGAGTTTATGTGTGCTGGTGAGCCCTTGAGCATTCAGTACATTGGGTCGGAACAAAAAACTAAAAACAACTGCCACAGTGTAAGCACTGGCATTCTAGAGCTCTGGGAAGGTTGAATGTAGTTCTTTGTCAGACAAACCTTCAACTGGACTCAAGCTCCATGCTTGATTTTTACAACCCAAGAAATGGGCAGAGCCAGCTGAGAAGGGTATTATTAGCGTTCAGACCACCCCTTTTAGACCTGGCCAAAACTCAGGCAATACCTTGGCCTGCTCAGGATCCTGACAACATCATGCACTCATTGCTATGTGGTCTCTATGTGCATATGCTATATCCCCACAAAAAAAGGGTGGGGCCCTACACACTTTCTCTCTCTCTATTCCCACTAAGTTGCATCTGCACTCCTCTCTCCCCCTTTTCCTATTTTTCTCATCTTGCTCTTCTCTCCTCAGCTCCCTTCTCTCCTTTCCCCCCAAGTAAATCTCTCCACCTGTGTGTGGTCTGCATGCTGTATCTCTCTCCATGGCTCACCCACCATGATTGTCTTATGTCATTTTTAAAATACAACAAGTATAGCATAGAAAAAATGAATAATTCAAAACTAAAGTCTTTTTTTTTTTGGTTTTTCAAGACAAGGTTTCTGTGTGCATCTTTGTGCCTTTCCTAGAACTCACTCTGAAGCTCAGTCTGGCCTCGAACTCCCAGAGATCTTCCTGCCTCTGCCTCCCATGTGCTGGGATTAAAGGAATGTGCCACCACCGCCCGGCTAAAAATAAAGTCTTTAAAGAGAGAAGTAAAGTAATAGAAAAAGAATAAGTCACGTATGATGGGAAATACACAGGGAGTCTAGATCCTACGTAGTATTGTGTTGATTTTAAATTTCTTTGGATGCTGAAGTGGAAAAGACAGCTGCAAGGACACATGAAATTGTGAACTGGACTGCTAAATAGAACCAATCTAGATACTTTAGGAATGCCTTATCTTTAAAAAGAATTAAAAAAAATTTGTCAAATGGAAATCAAAGATGCTTTGGAGTTTTGTTCCCACAGGAAATGAGAGGCTATGGATTCCTTCAATGTTAATATGGATGAGGTTTCATCAGGAAAGACCTCCAGAATCTTGACAGGTGTTATCTATTGGCAAAGGTTACTGCTGGTCTTCCCAGGACTTGGTCATTATCTCAAAATTTTCTGTCTGGGACCCTAAAGATTCTTGTCCAAAGACAGCAGAAATCGATTTAAAGAAAATGACTTCTACGTTTCCAAGAGTTATAGAGTATCAATGGTCTTTGGTTATTTGGTGGGTAATGTATGTTTGTTATAATTTAAGGGAATATAAGAATTATAGGATGAAATGGTAGATTGTTGAATCTACTTTAAGTAATAGGGTAGATTATTGAATCTACTATAAACTAAGGGACAACTATAAATCTCAAATATTTTTTATTTGTAAGGACTTTTTTATTTTGATACAAATTTAAGGTATTTTTTGTTACAACACACTGTAAATTGTAGAAAGAAAAAGGAGAAGAGAGAGTGTAGTCTATAGATAATAAAGAGACAATCTTTGTCTCTGATTATATGTAACAAATTTGTCTATTGAGTGTCCTCATGTAGACAGTAAATTCATGTAGTGGGTGATACTTTAGATATTATTGTCATTCTTTTTCACTTAGTATAAAGGACACAATTTGAAATAGTAATATATATATATATATATATATATATAACTATATATTATTATATATACTATATTATTATATATTACTATACATTAATATATATTATAATATATATATATAAACTAAACAAAACAATACATATTCCCTTTTTATAGAAATCTTCAATGCTAACATGTCCTTGCAATTTTACCAATAGGTTCTTAATACTTGCCATAAGTGTGCAATATTGAGACTGAGAATATCACATTCTTTCTAAAAATTCTACAATGCAGCTAATGGAATTGTCTTCTTATTATAAATTAAGAAATATAGGGGCTTCGAGGGAATAAGGGATTAATTTTGGATATGCAGGTGCTGACTGTTAGCAAAAGCATTTAAATTTAGGGAGAAAATTACACTGCTACTTTCCTTCTCATGAAATAGTGTATAAAATCTCCAAAATGAAAATGGTAGTCATGAATCAGTATCTGAAGCTACCTTAAAATTATTTTCATGTAGATGTGCATACCTGTTCTTGTGTGATAGGCCTATATACAGAAATCACATACACAATTTTGCTTTTGTGTGCAAACAAGAAAAAAGTCAACCTCAATGGAACAGAGTAATAACCTCAGTCTCATTAAATATCTAACTTTTGGACAGTTAATTGGATCAACAGTGATAGGTTTCTGTGTTCTCTCTGATGAATAATCATATGTTTGTTTTCCTTACGAATTTTCTGCACATGCATGGGTACTAAAATGACTCAAAGTTTTGAAGTAGATGCCTTCTTATTCAAATCCAGGGAGACAGAAACTATTTCTCCCCTACAGCTACCACAACGGTGCCATGAGAACTGAGCTAATGGCACAGTCCTAGGGAATTTTCTTTGTTTCTGGAAACATTCTTTGTTCACTAATTTAAGCATTTGTCACTATCCAGCCCCCTTGCTCTACCAGGAGTAGATGAGTATGTGGTACAGGAAAAGAGGGTTACTGTTACAGGCCTGGCCTGAGCTATCAGTAGGGAATGTTACTGATGAGTATCCATTTAGCATGATTTAAAAAAAAATCTATGTTTTACCACCTTTGTTAATCTGGTAATCTTAAGAAGTGTGCTCATTTGTTTGAACCACCATATCATCCACACAGAAATATCTTCTTTTTAAAATTTACTTTTGATCATTTTGCTGTTTAGACCCAGAGAATCTTAAATTATTATAAAGAAAATATTCAATTTAAAAATATGAGACAAAATTATGAGATTTCTGAGAGATCCAGGCCTCAGCAGAATTGCAGCCACATTGAAAAGGCCTGAGCAGGATGCCCCACCCCGACTCTAGCATGCCCTGACCTTTTTCCCAAGCTACAGAAAGAGCCATGAACGCGTCACCCCACAGGGAAGGGCCAATCAGAAGTGGACAACAACTCCAGGTGTCCCTCTGATGAGACTACAATGTTTCAAGTCCCTAGACCTAGGTGAGCCAATCAGCTCAGTCCAGGGCTTGAGCCAATCCCAGGTCTGTAACTAGGCAGTCTTGGAATCCCCCAAACTCACCACCATTGTCTAATCACTATAAAAACCCTCACCCTGGTGTTGCTCTGGGTCTCTCTTGCTCTGCTACTCTGTCGTTTGGATGGAAAGGCCCAAGTTAACTCATATTAAAGACTTTTTTTTTCATCAGATTTGGTCTCTTGGTTGTCTTTTGGGGATCTGGACTTTGGGCACAACAATTTCTTGTAAGTTAATTGCTTTGTTAAGCTTAGATTGGCCTTCAGCTGGCAACTCTCCAAGGAAACAAAATAGATGTGGTTGACTTGTTTCTCTAACTATTCTGTTGGAACAGCGATGGTGTTGTTTAAATTGGCAGCATTGTAAACTGGGTTTGTATAACTTGTGTTTCATGAATACTTTCTTGTGGAACATTTTCCAGTGACCTTAAGAAAGTACCCTTTAGGCTACTTTCTCCTAATAAAACTGTGAGCCTTAATGCATATTTACTTATCTGTTGTTTTGTTTGATGATTGTGATATACATGATTTATTTCCCATGCTCAAGGAGTTTGTATCTAGGATGTTTTTGGTGGAGGGTCATTACACTTCTGGGCATCTCCAAATGACTCAGGACCATCATGCAGTTTCTCGTGGACCTAGCAACTCTCCCATAAGAATTCAGCATGCATGCCTCTCTCCTACAAAACCAGAGGGTTTGGCATAATTGATACTAGTTAAGAACCATTCCACAAGCTCTAAAGGTAAATTATTCTTCTTGTCTGCATCTATTCTTCTTAGAGTTTGTCCATAAATATAAAACGGGGTGACAGTGCAGTGTTGATCTCTGTGGATCTCAATATGTGTTCCAACTGGTTTAAATCTCATCTCCACTCTACTTGAGTTTTCCTCTAAGATACTCTACTCACCAAAATGAACTCTGAGTGTCCTCTCACCTTTTGTAAGCAGAACATGTCCTGTTGTGGGAAAGGGCATATTTTGGGATATTATAAGACAATGTGAGCAAACTGCTTACTATCTCCAAGACAATTCGAACTGTCAAGTCGATAAGCTCATGGCAAACATAAATTCTGTAGAGAGGGGAATCAACATATGATGAGAAAACCAATGCTTCACAGATGCTGAATATCTGCAGGTAGATGTATTTTTACTAATGTTTGCATTTAGATGAAGGCACTTAAAAAAGAAACTATTAAACAGGTTTGAACTCAGTAAACATTCCTGAAAAAAAAATCCAACTACAATTTGCTTAGCAGCCAGTTCTTCCTTGGCATTGCTTCTTAGCACAGCATTCAGTGTAATCAATGAGCCAATTCGAAATATATTTCAGGAACCAGTTTGTGCTGAAGGCAAGCATTCAAATAATTAGAGCTTCTCTTCTACACAACTGTAACTTATTAGAGACAGTACCTTAAGTGGCTGAATCAGGTAGGGCTATTCGTACTTATTCACAGAGCTGCCAATATGTTCATCCAGTATCTGTGTAAGTAGAAGACAAATTCTCTGTGGTGTTTCTGAAATAATCTTTTTTTTTTTGCTTTTCTGATGTAACTTATAGTTTTTTTCCATAAATGCATCTACAACTTGAGAAGATATTTTTATATTAACAGCAAAGTTAGTAATTATGCTAGACCAGGGTCATCATCCCTGATACATTTTCTAGAACTAAATTAAATTTCTGAGTTTTATTACTCTGAAGGAGTAATGGGGCCAGTGTTTCAAGCAATTTCATGTATTGATTTAGTTAATCCTTACAATAAGTGTGTGTCATAGATAATTTTCCCAGTTTACACAATTACAAATTGAAATGGCATGGAATTAAATAACATTTATGTCATGTGCAGTAATAGCTGAGCTCAAGTTTGAACCTATGAAAGCCAATTTCATCTTCAGCTATGAAAATAAACAAATAATATTAAATTAAAAAGTAATGAGCATTTCTGCCTCCACTTATAATGACACACTTTGTTATGAATCAGAATCCATAAAGAAATTGATTATAAAAGCCAATTTAAAATAATTGAAGACATCAAAATACGACAGCTTCATCAGAGACAGGGTGTGGAAAGTCTGGGAAAATATAAAGTCAACGCTCCTTGTCTATAGCTTCTTTGCCTTCTATACCTGTGAGTTCTGGGTGCTGTGTCTGGATGAAGCCAAGAATTCAGGCTAGGGGCTATAGCTACAGGATAGAGATCCCAGGGCACTTTCATCAGAGCAAAAGTTACAGCAATGTGCCTAACACAAGGATAGATTTCCCCCTGGAAATATTTGAAAATTTCTCTTGTATATAGTAGAAAGTTGAAAATACAATATATGTCAACTTACAAACAGAAGTTTGCTTAGTTTTAGAATGGTGAGGGTGATCCAGACCCAACCGACAAAAGACCTTGCGAACAATTACAGTAACAAGGAAACAACAAAACTATATATTGCATGTATTCTATCATCCCTCCAATTATGATTTTAATTGGATTATGAGATGGCAATCTCCCATCTGGCTTTTACGCACCCCTCTTTTGGGTTAGCCCTTTCTACCACCTATGACTCCCCTCATATTCCTGTATCTCTTCCTGTTTGCGCCTTTCATCCCCATTGCTCTGCTTCCAATCTTTGACTCTTAACAATACATGTGATATGAAAGAATAAGATGTGTACTGAAGATCTGGATATTAAGCAGGGAACTGGGGAGAGGAAGAGATATGCAATGGGATAACAAAATTTTGAGAGGTATGAAAAAGCCTTGTGGAAACTTACTAGTTGTAAACTAATGCCATTGTATCACTTTAGAAAAATATTATAAAATTATCCTGCATGGGTGGGAAATGCCACTCTCATACAACATGGGTTATTAATAAAACATCTCAACACAAGACAAGGCATGATGCTATGATGTAACTAACAATTTTAGAATGTACTTAGGGCTTTTACATAGGATGGAATTTCAAGTGTGATACTCTAATAGTACTTTAAAAGCATGTGTCTGGTGAGGTCATAGGCTCTAGAGTATAATCTGCTATTGTTATTTTGCTGAATGGTCAAATTGTTAAGATACAACTAGAAACACTCTGGAGGAAATGTTAACGAAAATTATCTAGATCAGGTTGGTCTGCTGTGCCCAATGTAAGCAGCACCACTTTGTATGTAAGGTTTCCTGACAGTACAAGAGAGAATAATTTAGTGAAGATCAAACAAGGAGACAGATAAGCAAATTGGCTTTAATGTCTGTATTCCTCTTTAGTTTTTGACTGTGGATGTGATGGCATTATCTGCTTGATTACCTGCCATATATATATATATATATATATATATATATATATATATATATATATATATATATATATAATCTAAACTCTAAAAATGTCCATAATTAAAACACAGTTCATATATTGAATATTTTGAGAAGCGGATGCTCAACCTGTTATATATATATGATATATAGATATATATAACATAGCTGTAATCAAAGAAAACATCATTGAATGACAAGGTGAACTCTACATGTTGACACATTTGTAAATATTGTATTACAATGAAAGTTTTAGAAGTTAAATAGGAAAGGGGGCCTTTAATCCTGTCAGCACACATATATACCTCAAATTAATAAATAAATGCAATCAAAACATCATGAAATTAAATAATGATTTAAAATATATTGCAGTTTTCCTTTTGTATTTATTTTTGAATTTATATATAAAATACATTACTGATTGAATAGAAATGTTAGTAGTTGTTTCAGATATCAAACTTCAAGTGATATATAAAATTAAAACATAGCTTTCCTACAAAACTTCAATTATGAACAAACCCAGAAAATTTCAGTTAACAATTAGAACTGATCTAAATGGGTGGTAGAACCCAGGACTTCACATATGCTATGGGTACACTGTACTCTGAGATATGCCACTGATTCATGGTTTCCTATCACAGACATTTACTAATTAGATCAGGCTAGTCTTGGTCTTTGAATTGTCCTGATTTTGCTGTCTTGGATACTAGTGTTATGGACATATGTCACCACTAATTATTTTGTCTTTGTTTTAATCAAAATCTACTGATTAGTAAGCATTGGTTTAAAGATTCTAACATAGTCCAGTCAATAAAATCTTTAGGAAAATGAAAAAATACTGAAAGGCATAAAAATGCATGAATCAAGTTCAAGATTCTATGGTGTCCTTTGTGCATTATGAAATATGTAATTGCTCCATTGACATTTCATATTTAGATTATTATAAATTAAACAATCATAAAAGTAAACATAAAAGTAAACCAAAGTTAGCCATAGGAAAGGAATACTAAGGATGGGAGCTGAGCAAAAATTAAGCTATACATGGTTTCTTGAGAAAACCAAGCCAACTGAGAAGCATTTAGGTAGACACACACAAATGAGGAATAGAAGTCATAAATGGTAAGAAGAGACACTTGGCATGATGCTACAGAAATGCAAAGCATAGGGGGAAATTATCAAAGAAACCTTTTATGCTATAAACTTTTATAAAATTAAAATAAAATAATTTATGCTGTAAAATTGCATAATAAAATTAAATGAAATGATCAAATTCCAAAAAAAAATACTGAAACTGTAAGTAATAGGAAGTAATATTAACTGAATAATCAAAATGTCCAACAAATTATCCCTGTTCCAGCTTGACCCTCCCATTTCCCTATGTTCCTGGGCTCAGTGTGCTGGGCTTTGCTGACTCCCCATGGGAGACCTCCATTTGGGGGGTGTGGGGATGTGGGGTGGCTTGGAAAAGAGGACTGGGGGTGGGAGGAGGTAGGAAGGAGGAGGAGGGGTCTGTGGATAGCATGTGGAGTGAGTAGAGAATTTCTTAATAAAGAAAAAATGAAAAAAAAAAAAAAAAGAAAACCACCTGAAGATCAAAGTCCCATAGGAACAATGATGCAAGAACTAAACCAGGAAAAAATGGATTTTACTCATGGAATGAATGAGTAGTTAAAAATCAAGGAGTGAAGTATTTCACATTACAATGATGAAAAGGAGGAATATCTATGTTTGCATTGTAGAAAAAAATCTGAAAATCTACCTTCTCTTTCATGATAATAACACCTGCATACCATAAACAAAAGTGAACAATCTTAGATGTGAAGATGCCTCATTGGGAAAAGTGCATGCAGGACAATCAAAAGGTCCTAAACTTGATCTCTAGCCATCTCAGTTTCTAAAGGTCAGACATGGTGACCAGTACCTGCAATATCAGAGTAGCCATGCAGAAAAAATGAACCAGAGGGTTCACTAGGCAGAGTTGAATGAAATCCATGAGTTCCCAGTACACTGAGAGCCTGCCTCAAATAAATAAGAAGGGGGTGCTTGAAAGAGACACATGACATTGACGTCTGACCTCCCCTCCCAATGCATGCATACGTGAACATACAAACCTACCCAGATTTACATGTGTGTACACCCATAAGCACATATGCTAAAAGCAAACAAACTTAAAACAAACAGCATAATAGCATAAATCACCCGTAGTGGCTACAATGGTTGGAGACTAAATGATTTACGACAAGGATGTAAGAATTTGACAGAGATCATGCTTTTTACTTTACAAAGTACCTGAAGTCATGGACAGAGTAGTTGAAAATGAAATTAGTCATGATTGTTCCAGTAATAATATTAAAACTAGATGACAATAATAACATCTTATCCCACAGAGGCCAGACTGCAAAGACATAAAAGGACAAGCATTAATTAGGAAGCAGGATGTGTACATGCTAAAGGATGAAGTCTACCCATTACTGTAACTACACACAGATTACAAAATTGACCCCAGATTAATCCTTATTGTATGTCTAGAACATAAATGTTAGAAGAAAGTGAAGCAACAAAGTTACATACCACTGGATCTGTCTGTGATTTTTGTGGATGGGACACTAAAGGTACAGATAGCCACAAACTTAACAAGCAAGTTGGATTTCAGGAATATTTTAAGTTTTGTGTGCATTATAAGATACTGTCAATAAAATAAAGCAGCACATCACAAGTGAGGAGATATCTCTAAATCACTTATTTAGTACTTAGTACCCAGCACATAGAGAAAACTCCACAGTCTCAACAACATGGGGACATCAGTGAGCTTTCCTCAATGCTACAGGAAGAACAAATCAATACAGAAACAAGCTAAGCATTCTAAATGATTAGGTAAGTGCAAATTAATACTGAGTTGAGTGACAGCTTAGACCCACATTCATGGCCACTGTTGTAGCTGAAGTTTTCTCCAGTCCTGCCCAGCCCCACAGACCCCACAGCCACTTATAAAATAATCACTCAGAACCTTATATTAATTAAAACAGCTCGACCATTAGCTCAGGCCTACCAGTGACTAGCTCTTACATTTAAATTCAGCCCATTTCTGTTAATCTACATGTCGCCATGTGTTCTGTGGCTTTACTTGTGTGCCATTACATGCTACTCTGTGGACAGTGGGCTGGCATCTGGTGACACAGCCTTCCACTTCCCAGAATTCTCCTCTCTGCTTATCCCGCCTATACTTCCTGCCTGGCTACTGGCCAATCAACGTTTTATTTATCAACCAAATCAAAGCAACACATTCACAGCATACGGAATGACATTTCCATCACACTGTGAAAAAAAATAACACAGTAAGTGCTGATAAGAAAAAAATCATTGAAAACTGTGTTTACTAAGCAGTGTTACTAGAAATATTAAATGATAAAAGTATTATGAAAAACACAATAATAATTAATTAAAATACTAATTATAGAATTTCTGTATGAGTTTCATTCCATTTCTAAAGATGTACACAAAAGATTAATATAATACATTATTGAAAATATATTTGATTATACATATATGACTGAATTGTATAAAGGAGTTATTCATAATAGCTAAAAAAAAATTGGGGAACCAACTATGCTTTAAATACCCAAATAAACTTTCACAGATAAATAGCTAAGCAAAATATGGTATATATATGATAAATATATATATAAGGTTTATATATATAAAATAAATATGTCATGATCAGAGTTATGAAAGGATTTAAAACTATTCATAATCATAGAGGCAGAAAACAGAACTGTAGCTGTTTTTGGGGTGGAGGAGCTATAGAAGGTATTACACAGAACAGGGAGAAGCAGAGTGCTAGAGACGTCCCCAGAAATCTACAAAGTTACCTCCACTGTAGACTACTGGCAATGGTCAAGAGAGTGCCTGAGCTGACCTGCTCTGGTGATCTGATGGCTGAATACCCTGGCTGTCATGATAGAACTCTCATCCAGTGTCTGAAGTAGATGCAGAGATCCATGGCTGAGCCCCAGGTGGAGCTCTGGGAGTCAAATCAGCAAGAGAGAGGAGGGATTTTATGAGTGAGAGATGTTGAGACCATGGTTGGAGGAAGCACAGGGACAAATAGCCAAACTAGTAGAAACGCATGAACTGTGAACCAATGGCTGAGGAGCCCCCGTGGAACTGGACCAGGCCCTCTAGATAAGTGAGACAGTTGATTAGCTTGAACTGTTTGGGAGGCCCCCAGGCAGTGGAGCCAGGAGCTGTCCTTGGTGCATGGGCTGGCTTTTTGGAGACTGAGGCCTATGTTAGGACACTTTGCTCAGACTTGGTGTAGGGAGGAAGGGACAGGACCTGCCTTGGCTGAGTCTGGCAGGCTGAAGTGACTCCCCAGGGAGACCTTGCCTTGAAGGAGGTAGGAGTGAGGGTGTATTGGAGGGGAGGGCTGGGGGGTGGGAGGAGGGAGGACAGGGGAATCCATGGCTGATATGTGAAATTAAGTTAATTATAAAATAAAAATACTATTAAAAAAATAAAACAAACAAACAAACAAATAAAAGAATGTAAAGTGTTCCAAGGTTGTATGATGTTCACAGTTGTATGACAGTAGGGATGCAATCTATACAACTGAGGAATGCTTATGCAGTTTGAGGATAAATTTTCATGTTCTTTATTACATTAAAAATTGTGGAAAATAGTTAAAATTGAATTTCTCAACAAATGTCCCACTAGGAAGGAGTTGCAACCCTGAGATCTCATAGACCCAATTGAATGTTATCAGCCTTTGCAGGTCAATTACCCACAGTGAATCAGCATCTGCATCCATTGCACTAAGAACTATGCAAGGATTCATGGACAGGAAGCTGAATACCACTAGTTTTTCATAATTCAAAGCTATGAAATAAAGTTATTTACATTTAAAAAAAAACCACGGAACTGTAAACAAGCCCATGTCGGGAATTACTCAAGCTTTCTAAATGTCGTACTGCATTTAAGACAGACTTACTGAGTGCTTACTCTATTGAATGAATTTATTGAATGATCACACCATATAAAATATATCAACTATCACTTTCTTAAATATGAAATTGTATAGCATTTAACCTCACACTTGATTGCTAAAATCCCAATTATTCTTATTTAGCTATATAATATGGAATTCTAACCAAGAACCTCAGTGTAAATCAAATGTTTGTTGAAGTTTCTTTACATAACCTATTTTTAAACATTTGTGGTAAATATCAATTTTATTTATGTATGTATTTATCTAATTTGTGGCAGGTTCTTACCCAGGTCTTTCTTTGGACCATCAGTCCCTGAATAATGACATGAAGACATTTTATTATTTATGACAGCTTGGCCTTAGCTCAGGCTTGTTCCCAACTAGCTCTAAAAATGTAAATAAACTATTTATATTAATCTATGTTCAGCCACATGACTCCTTACCTCTCCTCCATACTATACATCCAACTTTAAAGCATCTTGCTGGTTAATTCCTCACCTCTCAGATTCTTCTAGCAGTTCCTTTCTCTGCCTGGAAGACACGCCTATCTTCTGCCTAGCTATTGGCCATTCAGATCTTTATTAAACCAACCAGAAGGCACCTTAGGCAGACAAGGAAGCACAGAGACACATCTTCACATAGTGTCATCCAATATCCTGAAACAGGTTCTAACTAAGTAGCGTTGGTGGTTTAGAACTCACTGTGTAGACCAGGCTAACCTGAAGTTCTCAGAGATCCACTTGCCTCTGCTTTCCCAGTGCTGGCACTGATAAAGTACATCACCATACCTGGCCTCAGTCTATTTAGGGATGACCAGCATGCACACTTAGCCTTATCATTTTAAATCTTCTCCTCACCCCCAACTTGCTTTTATTCATAAAGATTATACTTAGATATCTGTGTACATCACTTCTCTTTGCATCTATCTTGCTCTAGTTATTCTGTCATTATTATACCTTGGTTTAGTCTACTTTACATGTGTCTGAACAAATGGAATGAAACACAATGTATACCTTTGGATACCATGACTTGTCTCTTGGTACAGGCATGGTGAGTGACGAATAGGATTTCAGTAACCCTTACACTTCTTCCTTTCCCTATGACAGATGCTCATCCATTCTTTCTGTTTAAATCCCTCACATCATTTTGATATATATGTGCCACTGTTGATGAGGCATGTACTTTATGATGGGAAAGAAACAAAAGCAAATCGTAGAAGACTCTTATATTGAGATACATAATTTACCTTCTCTTTGAACCAGAGGTGATCTAGCTGTGCTCCTATCTCATAAAGATGTTACAGTTTTCCCTGTATAATTTTCTACTATTAAAAAAGGGGAGATTCAGCAATGCTTTTGTTATATTATCAACTTGATTATATCATATTTAAAATGTTTTACGACCACATATTTGAAATGCAAATTTACCCATATCTTTTCATAATTTGAAAGAAATTAATGTAAGTACTTAAATGCCTCACTTAAGCATAAAAAATAAACTACAGGAAAATGATGAAATGCATTGTTTATGCTATGGGTAAACTACCAGTAGTTTCTGAATGTACCTTAGTAGAAAAAAATTATTAAATGGCTAACCGGGTTTATTTTCTACTAGAAATCCCAGACCTTAGGTGAGGGAAAGCACAAACTATATTCCCACTAAATATGATTGGACTGACTCATGCTTGTGACTTTCCCTATTTTCACAAAATATCAAGAATAAAAAGCAAAATTCATGACTGAAATTTGAGAATCTGACATGGTAGTATATACCTGTGCTCCCACCCTGTAGGTAAGTGTTTCAGTCTAGCCTGGGCTACATAGTCACACTCTGTCTCAAAAACATAAAAAGTAAAAATAAAAGATTGCTTTTGATGTCACAAAAATGTATTAAAGTACTTCACATAAATACAATGATTAAAAAATATACTTGTGCACTTCAATCAATCCTTTTCTTGATGGTTTCATAAACCAAATTCACTTTTAGACCTTACCAGGTTGTGATTGCAGTTTGACATTTCTCAACTCTTAAGAAGTATGCAATTGGGACTCATGCAAAATGAAATTTTCAGTCCATAAAATCCTTCATAGTTTATCTTGCATGAGAAGCTAGTAAATGTTCTATAAATATTCATGATCTGGCAGTTACCCAGTAGCTGAGATATATTTGAGGTATGAAAATAAACTCCCAGAAAAGTCCAAACTGATTATTTCACAGTGAGATAGAAACATTTTTTCAAGGTCTCCTGAATGACCAATGTGCTTATTTTATTTGAAGAAGCCTTCCTTAGTTTTTTCATATTTTCTTTAGCATGAATACAAAATTATAGCATATAATAAATATCATTGTTCAACGGCTACTAAAATAATAATACATATGTAATTTTTCCTGTTCTTAGCCATCTCATTTATTGATTGTTTTCTACTTTAACATAAAATTACAGTTCATAATTTCTATTATATATCTATCAAAAATTTTTCATTTCATCAAAATAAGCGGTGATTTAATATAGGAAGAAAATTCAAATGAGTCATTACTAGTTTATTCTGTGCATGTACATACCAGGTATGTTAGTTTTCTGGTTGCTGAGATCAACTACCTAACTAGAAACAACTTAGGGAGCAGTACATATAATGGGGAAGAGATACTGGCATGTGACTGCAGAGGCTGGGCACAATGAGTCTTCAGCATGGAAGCAGAGACAAATGGGTACTGATGCTCAATCCTCTTCCCCCTTTCTTTCAGTTGGGAATGCCAGCTCACGAAATTTTGTTTCCCAAATTCAGGTTGCTTCTTTTTTTTTTTCCTTGATGCCCCCCTGGAAATACCCTCATAGATACATCTAGATGGATTCTTTCCATTGTGATGCTGAATCCAGTCAAACTGATAATGAGCATTAACCATTAAATCAAGTGATGAATGACAGAATGATGATTTTCTTTAAAGAAATGAAAATTCCACCTTACTAATTGTATTTGAGAAATTGCATGATGTCTAAGTCCATGCCTGTGGATATATATATATATATATATCATAAATATAAATAAAAATTGACTAATACCCAGGAAAATATAATTCTATCACAAATATCCTGATTATTAAGAAACTAAAGTATATCGATCTACTGATAGTCCTAATTTTTTAATTTTATTTCTTTATTTATTCTTCTCTCATATATTACATTTCTTTTTTCAGTTTCCCCTCTGTCTTCTCCCAGTACCTCTCCCCCACCTCCCCTCTCTCCCAGATCCATTCCACCTCTGTTTCCCTTCAGAAAAGAACAGACCTTCCAGGGCTATCAACCAAACATGGCATAACAAGTTAAAATAGGACTAGTCACATATCCTCATATCAAGTCTGGATGAGGCAACCAAGGAAGAAAAGGGTTCCAAGAGCAGGCAAAAGAGTCTGAGATAGCCCCACTCCCACTGTGAGGAGTCCCATGAGAACACCAAGCTTCACAACCATAACATATATACAGAGAACCTAATTTTTTTAAAAAATGGAACCTACAATAAAATTTACTTCATGTGAAAGTATCCTTGTGCTTTTTAGTTAAACACTAAGTTTCAAAAAGGCCCATTCTTAGTTTAACCTCTTTTAAGCTTCAGTGAAACAACAAAAACATACTTTCTTCTATTCTTTGGTCTTGGTGTTCATAAAATTTTTGAGACATATCCAAATGCAACTATGTGCCAATAGTTTATATGTTGGGTTTGTGTGATGGAGAATTCATATTTTCTTTTGGTTACCTTGACCAAATTAGTAAGGAATATCATATCTGCTAAAAATTATCTTTGTAGCTTTGCAACTTTATCCATGGTGGGAACTTTTGACATATGTTATCAGTTCTTCTTCCAAGAAAATGGCAGTCAAATGTATTTGTCCCCAATGGAAGAATATGATTCATCACCAACAAGAGTGGGCACCAAGGCTGTGTGAGCATCATTGATTCATGCTTTATCACATACTAATGCATGAAAAATATTGTGCTCTTGATTACATGGTACTATACAGCAGAAGCTCAGGCGATCAGATAATAAATGATTGCGTGTACTTGCTTGAACTCTACTCTGATGTTCTTCTACTATTCATTAATTTATTTCTCAGTCATTTCTCTATTATAAGGCTTCAGTGTGTATGGAACAGTTTTCAGTGAATCCAAAGAAGCAACATAATGGTTTATCAAAACCGAACGTGATTTCAAAATGCCAAAAACATGAGGTAGATGTTAGTAGTAATGTCAGTCCTGATAGACTATTGTTTCCTTTCCTGGTACAATTGCCTGAAGTTTCTAACTTCTATTATCCCATAGATAATAGAAGTTAGTTTATGCCTCTTTAATAGGTAATTAGGAATGCAACATATTGAATTTTAACATCAGGAATTATTTACAAAATCTTGAAAATATCACTCTTAGTGTCAAGATTTTACTTTATTTTTTCTTTTCTTATCTTGGATATTTAAATCTGTTTTTGCATGCTTAATATTCTCTTTATTTCCTAAGTTTGATAATATGATATTACCTGTTAAACTTACTCATCATTTTCTATGGTATCCAACTTTCCTTAACTTTATTCAATATTTTATTTGAATTATTGTTTTCCAATCTATAATTTTGGACATTCCTACTCACAGATTCTATTTAATTACTACTATTACTCATCTATTCTTTTATTGTGATGATATTTAAGTTATTGGACATATTGCAGTATGATGTATGCCTATTAAAGTTATTGTAGCTAATTTTTAATTATGATGCATTGACTGTATGCTGACTAGCATTGAGTTTTTTTATTATTTCCCGGTATAACTTGTTATTCTGATGTTTCTTCCAGAGTATTCCCTGACTCTTATGTGTAGGATTTATATTATCATGTGGCTTTTTCGCTTTGACTTATGATTAAGCCTGGGTTCTCACACATGATAGTCATACATAATCTACCACTAAGTTTAATTCTATCATTTATGTATGTTTATCTATATATCTACACTTATCTATTTTTGTTTGTATGTGAGTGTGTATGAATATATATGTATGGAGGCTTCTCATGAAACTACTATATGAATCATTTGCAACACTTTTGAAAAAATACAAAGGGAATCTAAGTCAAAACAGTATAGAGGCATCTGCACTTACAGGTTTATTGTGATATTATGCACAACAGCCATGTCATAAAATTAGTCTAGGTATCCATCAATTGATGAAAGCATAAAGAGACACTATATATCTTGCCCTACCTCAGCCAGGATCTGTTTCGATGTCCTTGGCTCCTGCGACCACCAAAAGGACATGCAAATACCTAGAGTCTGGGCCATCATCTGAGGCCAGGTGAATGTCTGAGGAGCATGCTGCATCTTGAGTTATACAGATCTGAGTAGCCTGTACTGGTACAAGAGGCCATGGTGACATTCTGGCCAAGGTTGCAGCTGAGGGTACATGCCTTTAATCCCAACACTGGGGAGGGAAAGCCAGGCAGATCTCTGTGAGTTTAAAGCCAGCCTGGTCTATTACAGAGCAAGATCCAGGACAGGCACCAAAACTACACAGAGAAACCCTGTCTCTAAAAAAAAAAGAAAGAAAAAAAAGACAGGAAAACAGATTAATTGGAGATTATCATACTAAGTAGTTGGACATAGAAAGACAAACACCACATTTTTTATGTGTGAAATAGGTTTTATACACACACACACACACACACACACACACACACACACACACATATAGAGGGTTAAAAAGAAGGGGAAGTATTTGGGAAGAGGAAAGGAACGAGTGAGGAACCAGGAGAGTATATTTATTTGTTTTTTATTTATTGTTAATCAGAGAATATCCTGAAACTACTTTCTAGATTACATCAACAGTAATCCCTTCAGGATTTTCCCCCATTTAAAAATACAAAAGAAGAAAATGTGCTTACACTATAAGCAGAATTTTTAAAGTAGGATCTCAAAGATAGGAATGTATGTGTGAGGGGTACAATTGCCAGAAATTTCTGATGGTAACACATATGCTAATGTTTTTATTGTTCTTTTAAAGATTTTGATAATTATCTAAAAACAACTCCCAGAAAATAATTAATTTGAAAAATGAAATCCCCTATACCAACCGTGGCACCTATCTTGAATATATAGATCTTCTTGTAGATATAAGTGAATTTGTAATTCATTGATTACTCTTCACAATTATAAATGATTTCATATTTTATAACCTTAATAACCTATTCAATTACTATTTTGAGGGCAATTTCCTGATTAATTATGAGGACAGCCTCATAAAATAAAAATTCTTCTCTGATTAGTTATGATAGAAAATACTAAGTAACTTAAATTTTTTTTAACTAAAAATGAACTCTATACTTAGAATGCTTTTAAACTTGCAACAATCAATGTTAGCCACTCTGTAAATTGTATTAGAATTAGAAGAAAATTATCTACAAAGATGGCTGAAAAGGCTCACCTATCTTCATCATCCTACTTATAGGGGTATATCTGGGCACAAACTGAATCACAAGTGAGAACCTGATCATATGACATATGAACTACATTTTCCTTTGACTTAAATGAAAGTGCTTAACCTTTTTTAAAACAGATTTTCAGAGTATACCAGTAGAGTAACATAGGACAAACACCCAGTCCATGGTGGGAAGATAAAACAGACTCAGAGAGAATAGCTGAGTTATACTCATGTCAGTAGACTAGAACCCATAACAAAAGTCTATAGTCTTGGATTTGAGACCTATTTTCAATTCTGGATTATCTGAATCTGCTTTTTCTGTAGTTCTAGCCAAAATACGAATTTTCATATTTTTTGTGAACCGTGATCTAAGTGGTTCCAAAATAACTTTCATACTACTGAAAGTAATTGGTGACAAAGCACAATTAATTCCAACATTTTTTACTTAACTCCTGGTTATACAGCATTTTAGCAATTTTTCTCATTGCTTGGACCAAATACCTAACAGGGAAAGCTTAGGGAGAAAAGGTTTTATAAGAATACAGTCTATAATATTAGAAGACAGAGTGACAGCAGCAGGAAGTAGTTGCTTATATTGCCTCTTTAATCGGGAAGTTTCTAAATACCAGGTTTTTGCAGGAGACTTGAACAAGTAATCTTACTATGACTATTCCCCCTTCTTCTCTATGCAGAGCTCATTAAAGAGGCTGGATTAAGTGATAAGTATCACTCACCTCTCATCTTTCATTTTACAGTTGTATTTAACCAAGGAGGACCACTAACAGGTTATAAATAAAGTAGAAAATACGTAGACATTCATGTATTATACATTCTTTCTTACCTTACGGTTCCTAAACACTTTCCACATACCATGATGGGATGTCAGATTCCTTTTGAGCTTGTATTCTTTAAACATTCTTTTCACTCTGGAAGTGTTAACATTTCCTCTTTTCTAGTTAGGAAAATTGGTAGGCTTTAGCTATGACTGACTATGTGGTGAAATCTCTGGTAGTTTCCATAAACACTTTCATTAAACTCTTTTCAGATGGACCAACTCAGCTCTGCCATCTGTGTTTCAAAGCACTGAAAGAAACAATACTTCTTGTATATCCACAAATTTCTACTTTTTTAGTCATGTTTTAAGGTTATTTCTTTGACAACTTCTCACTTAGTTTTTTTTTACCATGCTTCTAGACCATTAAATGGATCTTCACACAAGCCACATTCACCGAAGTGGTGATAATGAACAGAACGTGGGAAGCATCACTTTACATAAGAAAGTTTTAGTTAGATTTCATAAGTCAGTTTTTCCCACCACATCAACCTTCTCTTTTTAAATATGCTTTTTAAACCAATTATGTTCATTTTCTTTTCTTTTCTTTTTGATTTTTTGAGACAAGTAACAGTCTGTATAACAGTCCTAGCTGTCCTGGAACTTGCTTTTTAGACCAGGCTGACCTCGAACTCACAGAGATCTGCCTGCCTCTGCCTCCCAAGTGCTGGGATTAAAGGCATGTGACACCACTGCCCAGCAATTATGTTAATTTTCAATCATTCATGTCATCTGTTTGTATGACTCCTGCATATATTTTTTATTTCATTGCTTCTCCTGATTATCATTTCCTTGTCTACCTGGGTAGAATATTCTTTATATGGATACTACATAAACTCAGGTGAAGAACATAGCCCCACCCTTGATAGACAGTTTACGACATCAATCATGACTTATGGTAAACAGTGAATAAGCATCTAAGTCCTTCAAAACTGTATCCATTCTCATTTGAAAAATAATTTGCTGATTCACATAGTGAGACTCAGAATAATCCAGAGCAACAAATAAGAAGTTTACGCCATGGACAAAAGGTTTTTATATTAACTTCCTTATTCTTTTATAAAAAAAAAAAATTGGACCCTAGATATGAAACTGATTAAATATTCCTTTCCCATTTAATGGCACAAGAGAAAAATCAGACTTCAGCTTCAGAAGAGATTGCATATATTCCTATGATGGAGTTCGTGGCAGGGGTAAGTGAGTGGGCATTCTAAACGGTAGGGACATGCTTAGGGTCCATCTTCAAAGGCAACCTTTATTGCAGGTGGTCCAGGATCTTCTATCAGGAATTTTCAAGAGAGGATGTTACTTTTAGGAGAAGAGTTATTTGATGAATTATTTAAGTATTACTGAAAAGATATATTCAAGAATGCAAAACTACTAATTTTGAAGAGGCCATTTAAAAACCATTTCCTGCATCCTGTAGTTATAATTATGAAGAACAATCCACTTTGTTTTATTTTAATCCACCAGAACACAAATATATTTCAGAACAAAAATGAAGAGCATGATGTAGGATGCACCATTTTGCAGGACCTGGAAGGTTTATCAGGTTTAAAAGCATGATTTGTTATTGTATTTAGAGTTCTGCAATACTTTTTACCTTCTAAAAGTCATTTTATACACAATTTTTATTTTTCTAATGTTCTATAGCAAAGGTCTCCTTAAAAAAAAAGCCCTTTGCAGTAGGATCAGAATCTATCCCTGGTGCATGAGCTAGCTTTTTGGAGCCCACTACCTATGGTGGGACACCTCACACAGCCTTGAGGAAGGGGGAGGGGCAGGAGGAGGGAAGAGGGGGATCTGCGATAGGTATGTAAAATAAATAAATTTTTTTCTTAATAAAAATAATGCCCTTTGAAACTCTTGAATCACTCACCTCTAAGAAACAGTTAATAATCTTCACTAAAAAAACAGATCTTTATTTATTCTCAAAACACTCTGTGCTTCTGTTAAAGATTGTCTCTCAATCTATGCGTACTTCTGAGTCAATGGTGGTTTATTAGAACCCTGTCTCTTTTCTCTCATCAGTATGCTTCCCAACTGTATGTCAGGCTCCATTCAGCTAGAAACTAGTAAATGTTAAATACAGACCTTCAAAAGGAGTTTGATGAAGAGATCTCTTCACCTAATATGAGAGTGTTTAGAATAAATTTAGAATACAAAATCAAGTTTTGGTTTCTCCCCATTTATGATGTTGTTTGCTTATTAAGAGATTACTATATCATGGACAATGTATCTGCTCACAAGACAGTGTTTCTACCTATTGTTAACATATTAAAAATTTGACCGTATCTCAATTTTATAACATCCTAGATTAATTAGGTTAAGAATTGTTACTTTGCAAAAACTACCAATTCATTTTTTGTTATTTTTTTCTTAAATACTTGCTATCAGACAATGCTATACTTATTATTTAAGGTTTAATTCAAAAGGGAAATTCATAAATGAGAAATTAATAATTTTGAAGATTCCGATTAAAACATGTTCTATTTCCTTTGATTACATATCATGGATAATGATATACTTTGTTTGAAATTAATCTACACAGAATAATGTAAAATTAAGAAAGAATACTAACACATATCAATTCTGATTATATTAGAGCTAAATGAGCCACATCATAGAACCTAATAATATCTCTTTATAAATTAAGAAATCAATGAGAAGACTTGATTACATTTACTGATAATTATTAATAGATCCATGAACATTCAATAACCTTTTATCAAATTTATAAATTATAGAAACATAATTTGTACTATCTTTTTGCTGTGCATATAAAAATATTAACACATAATAGACATATTCCTAAAGTATAAGATACATGGCATACTAATGCATTGATTTATCACAAATTATTCCTTTACTGTAATCATTAAGCAATTAGTTTCCTAAACAGTTATGAGTTCTAAAGTAGCTCTTACAACACAAACCTCCCAAGATAATGTAAGACATCATTGGGAAGGTTTTACTTTATATACTACAACTAACTAGATTTCTGCCTGTAATTAAAAGTGCACTCCGCATGACTAGGTGTGCACTGTATTGAGGTTTTGCTGCGTACCAGATACTAGGTTAATGTGAACAAACAGAATCTGTGGAATTTATATTCTAACATGCGAGAGTAAAATTAGATTACAATATAAATACTGTAAAAATGTAATGTGTTGAAGACCCATATCTGAAGATCTGGTATGTGTGGTAGAAAGTGTATCTCACATGGAAATGCAGTGTATGATGTCACATCAATTTGGCGTCTGCGCTCTGCTTTCATTTCTTTACGGACCTTACTTAGCTCTCTCTAGGCCTTATGGCTAGAATCCCTTTGCTTCAGGACTAATGTCAGTCAGTTTCAGTTCTGCACTGAATGGATTAGTTTAATATTAATTTAATGACACTTGCTAGTGATTAGCATATGAGAAGCTAAAAGATAAGCAGAGACAAAGTGCTGGTACAACATAGGCAGATGTAACAGGAAACAATGAACGTTGGACAGTCTAGCAATAGGAAAAGCACTACAGTATCAGATCAATACAAACACAACACTAGCATAATAATAAATAGCATATGAACATCAGTGATATTAGTACTTAATCTCTTCAAGATACATACAGACAAATTCTTAGAACCTAGTTGATATGATTTCAGTAGAGGGGTTCACTTTTAATCCCCATCATAAACGAAGACTTGTATTTCTATGTGAATGTCAAGTGAACCTTTCCTAAAGGCTATGTCTAAAAGTAAATCCATTGCTTCACACCCAACTCTCCATACCCTTGTTGACATGCCTCCTTCTGTTCTCTTCTGTACTGACACCCTAAGCAGTAGAGAGGTAATTATTCCCCCATATGTCCGGAGTTTTGGCTGCTTGAAGCACATAGTCAACATTTATCTAAGAACTTCCTTGACTAAAGTAATGGGAGCTGATATATCAAATTTATGCTCTATCCCCAGAGGTAGTTTATATCTAATCAAATATCTAATCAAAGAAAACAAAAGCCTAATCGATTTTGCAAATCTTTGTACAATTTGGAGTTGAAGTCTTATGCCTGTGTTCCTGGTAATCAATCAATCAATCAATCAATCAGGGAAAGGGAAGTCATTATTTGCAACCAAGTCATATTTATATGACCCTTGCTCTATCTTTCTTCCCTTACTAACTAGAGTAGTTTTACTCTCCCAGTAAAACACCTGGGTGAACTGGCATCTTGGATTCTATACTCTGGAGATTTTAGTTGAAGGGATTCTGTGAACTGTTGTCTTCAGAAGTCATTGTGAAAGTGGAATTTGTTGTAGAATCACCAGCTGTGTAGGCGGCAATGAGAATCCTGTCAAGGATGATATATAGACTACTGACAGTCCCTGGAAAACTGTAATGGCACAAGCGTTATGCATTTCACAGATGTTGAAGCATCTTAGTCATGTGCACAGTGGGTTCATATATTCAACAGTGTATAGGGTAGGATACCCACAACCAACAAGTAAATCAAGGGGACTATAACAAAAAGTAACCACAAGTTGAGAATTAAGAATCTAGAGCAAGCTTACCCAGTTAAAACGGGGATTATTTCTCAGATGTGTGCCAATTTTTAGATGAAGAGCTTAACAAGGTCTGGGGAGATAGCTTAGATGGCTGAATTTAATACCCATCCACCATAATAAAGCTGATGTGGCAGTATGTGTTTGTAATCCAGGCACGGGGAGAGAGGCAGTAGTATGCTTGTGGTCTGCGAGTAAGCCAGGCAAGCTGAATCAGCAAGTTAGGTTTAGCTAAAAGCACTGTTTCACAAAAAGAGGATGGAAAGTGATTGAGGATTTTGACTTGCAGCATGTGTGTGCACGTGGGTGCACACACACACACACACACAGAATTTATACTTTTAGGAATCAGGACACAGCAATACAAAGCAAGTACTTAGATTTCAGTTGGCCAAATGAAATAAGAGATAATCTTACGGCTCTTTACCTACTGTTTGAGTGTATAATTGAAGATAACTAGTTAATCAGTGGTAGTATGCTATTGGTGTTTTCTTTCTTGGATTAATAATGATCATAAAAATATAGGCCATATAAGAAGGTTCAGACTATTAAACCAATCCCAGCCAAGAGATAAAAGAAGATATATTAAAATACCTAAAGATGTAAGAATATACACTTCACTTGAAGAGTGAACTGGTTCTATAGATACCTCATATCTCCACTAAATTCAGCAGTTTTGCTAATATTAAAAACAGATGACTCATCCCCAGCACAAGTGAACTATTACTAGTTTAACAATAGAGTTAATTCTAAGTGAGGGCACTGTGTCAGGTTTAGATTCCTTGTTACAATGAATAAAAATGTCAGGTGCTTGGTACATGATCATTGATCTGATAAGTCCTTTTTCCAATTCTTAGCAGGAAGAGACAAAAGCATTTATAACTACCTAAGGAAAAAAAATACCATTCACATGTATAGTCTTGCCACAGAATTTGTAAACGCTGCCCTCTGTCATAAAATAGTTCAAAGAGATAGCAACTATCTGGGTACAGTGTAGAATAATACCACATTCATCCAACTCCATTACATTGCTAACATGTTGATAGGATCTGTTGGACAAAGAGTATTGGATGAATCAATAGTCTTAGTAAATCATGTATTCTAAATAGAGTTACCCAAGAGTAACTCCAGCTCTAGAATGCTAGAACATCACCCTCAATGTAAAAATATATTTGTATTGCAAGTTGAGTAAAAACTATAGTTTTAAAGTGGTTTATCAGTTTTCGTAGGTTCTATGGTCTATCCATTCTGGGGACTTTCTGACATACCCTTATCACAATTCTCTCCAGTCACACTCCTCTCTGGCCTGTTCTAGGATTGTTCTCATAGCAACACTGCTGTGGGATGTTTTGTATGGCAAATGTGTTGCTGATTCTTCAATAAATAAAACACTGATTGGCCATTGGCTAGGCAGGAAGTATAGGCGGGACAAGGAGGAGAATAAAGCTGGGAAGTGGAAAGCTGAGTGAGAGACACTGCCAGCTGCCATGATGACAAACAACATGTGAAGATGCCATGTGGCAAGGTATAGATTTATAGAAATGGATTAATTTAAGCTGTAAGAACAGTTAGCAAGAAGCCTGCCACGGCCATACAGTTTGTAACCAATGTAAGTCTCTGTGTTTACTTGGTCGGGTCTGAGCGACTGTGGGACTGGCAGGTGAGAGAGATTTGTCCAGACTGTGGGCCAGGCAGGAAAACTTTACCTACACAACACCCTTGCTAATTACTCTACTGTCTGGAAATCTCCATTCCCACATGACTTATCACTAAGTCTCTTGCTTTCTTTTAATATTATTTTTTAAAAAATGATGCCAAACTTGTACTGTAACACGCATTCATCCACAGTCCTCTCATGCCAAATAACTTCAGTCTAATTTTCTATTTATTAACTATTTAAAATACTGTGCCTTATAATGTGGACAATATTTTACCTATTTTAAGTGGTTCAAATTGAGATATTTGTCTTTTTGTCCCTGATAAAATGCAAAATACTTTTTCTTTCATTTACTGATACTTCCACAGAGTCTTGAACATTTACTCATTTTTAAGAGGCTGAAAGATTTTACCAAAAAAATGTTTACTACGTATATGTTTGAAGAACTCTGTGTGTGTGTGTGTGTGTGTGTGTGTGTGTGTGTGTGTGTGTGTGTGCGCGCGCGCGTGCATGCCTGTATAGAACAAAATAGAGTGGCGAATCTCTAGAAGTTGTTAAAGGAGGATTTTGTGCACTCCCTATGTAGGTTCTGATGTAGACAGTCTTTTCCTCAGGACAGAGCAGAAAGCTCTCTTCTCTGTCCAGCCGTCTCTCCAGCCTTTCAGTAAATTTTATGGAATGAATTGGAAGAATAAACTTGGATTATAATAGTCTTAAATAAAAATATTTTCTTTAGGGAAGTTTTGAAGGCAGAGTTAAAATTTTTATGTATATCTGAGTAATAATCCCCAAGCATATATCATTACCCACAGTGACACAAGAAATCCAGAAGTGAGAGAAGAGAAATTGGCGTACTCGTAAGACAATATGTAAAATTAATAAGTCCTTTGAGTACCCACTTAATATAATGGGGTCTCATCTTCATAACACAACATAAATATTATACATAGCAAAGACCTGACATTCATAAAGGAAATGCCATTGAAATACGTTCCATGTGTACTCAATGTTTGAAGAAGATGTTGCACGTTTTCATTATTCTCTTTCTGTACAATTCAAAACAGATTAACAGATGAAAGTATAAATGATTAATCTCCCTCTTATTTAGAAAATATTCATATAATTTCAGTCTTTTGTCTACAATGCTAATTAAAAGAATATAAAATGTCACACAATGAAGTCTCAATTATCAATGTATAATTTTCCAGTCACTGTGTTGTGTGACATGTGTTTCAAATCATATGGTGTGCTGTGCTAAGAAGAACATTTCTGAGTGTCAGATTCTGTTTCCACCCCTAACCTCTGTCTATCCAGGTGTTCCCACATGTGTCCATTCACCACCTGCAGATTCTGGAATTGGCAAGTCTAAAACTAATTCAGACTCAGCAGAATATAGGAGAGAGGTTCATCCCATGGCAATATCTTAACAAGACTATAAGTAAGCGTTCCAAGGGGACTGAGATGTGATCTCATCCTTTGGCACAGGAGCAGAACTCTATGTGGGCAGCTCTTGGTACCAAGGAGGAACATAAAGTATCAGCTTGAAAAGCTAAATTTTCCAGACTCCTTTGAGAATAACATTATTGCTTTAAATGTTCTGTTTCCTGGGGTTTAACCAGAGACATGTATTTTATTTATCATGACTTCCCATTCTAAATGGAATAAAATCAAACAACAGGAAAACAAAACATACATCTCAGAACATCACCCAGTGACATTATTGACAGCTAAAAAAAATCTCTTTCTCATACACTAGAGAAAGCACCATGATTAAGGCACAAATGTTCTTTTGTTTTAATTCACCCATGAAACCACTTTTTTAAAAAATTTGACAGTCTAAGTTTTTGAGAAGTTCTGCAGATTTCCTGAGCTTAATGAGACAGAGCCCCTTAAAGTTGTGGAGAAGTCTCTGGAAATTTTGGTTTACATAATACAAACTTTAGGATGTTTCATGATGTAAAAGACAAATTCACTGGAAGTGGTAGTGCAGTTGTTCTGGGGTCATAATGATTAGAATTACTGAAAACAAAGTCACCTGTGTCTCCATCTCTCATGGCGGCTCCTGCTATCTCCCTACCCACTACATTGAAGAAAGTAAACGATCTTTTAAATGGTGTTAAACTTAACACATGAGATCCTTCAATTTTTTTTGTCCTTTAAAACTCCCTATGTTCAGTCTTTCTCAGTAGTATAATTAAATATTTAAAACCAAAACCTAAAAATAAGTAAGTAAGTAAAAAAAAATAAATAGTCAAAGTTCTTCTGGTGCCTCTCTTTGCTAGGTCCCCCTGAAGAATATGTAAACATTACTATCCAAAACTACATCTTTGGTATTTCAATGTATTCCCTTTTTGCTCCTCTGACCCTAAGTCAAGGCAATGCCTTCTAAAGGTAAACACAACAGTATCCTCTATTTCAATCTGTAGGTATGTTTTCCATGTGTTAGTAGAAATTTAATGTACTTAAGTATTGTATCTGATAACTTCAGAAGAATTTACTGCCTGTTTTGTACTTTAATTAAGGGTAAAAGATTATGATTAAAACTAATTCATCTAAGTTTTATATATATATATATATATATATATATATATATATATATATATAGCTTTAAAGATTTGTCTCATTCATTAGACAATACTGTATCTATTTACTAGTGGTCACTACTTTATTCAGACCTTCTTCACTCGTTCTTCACATGGTAGCCACTTAACGCTACATAATAAATCCATTGTTATCAATTACATCCGTCTATTTTAATTTCTTGAGATTCACTCTTTATCTGGTATCTAGAAGGATTTATCTCTGTGTTTCTTTAATATTTATCTGCTTGTGTCCCTTCTGAAGGTCCCCCAGCCATGATGTAGTGTTCTGTTTGTATCACTAACTTCTAGATAGGGCTAGAAAGTACAAGACCCTTTATAAATGTACATTGGCTGAAGTGATGATAATAAATTATAAAACAATATAACCCAGGCTTGATCTTTCCTAAATCTTCTTTTCTAGCACTAACTATGCTGCTCTTTTCTTAACATGATCATTTCAGGAATCACACACAGTATGAGTTATGCAAAGTTGGCATTCTGCTTCATAGATTACCGTTTGTTAAGTGGTTGATCATACAGAACATTGATAGCTAATACTGAGTTGATTTTCTAGCAGAAAGTTAAAATTTTTTTTTCCAATGACTGCCCTATCTGTTCTACCGGTTTTTGTCTTTTTTGTTTGTTTGTTTTTTGTTGTTTTTTGAATTCCTTACAGGGAAAAATAGACAGTGTGTGAAAAAAAGAGTGCCATTCATATGTCCTCTATTTCAGTCCTTAGGTATATTTTACATGTGTTGGTAGAAATGTAATGTACTTGAGTATTGCTTCTGATAGCTTTAGAAGAATTTACTGCCTGTTTTATACTTTAATTAAGGGCACATATGCAGAGCATGTACAGAGTTATGGGTAAAAGATTATGATTAAAACTAATTTAAAGTTTTAAATGTAATATATTGCTTTAAAGAGTTGCCTCATTCCTTAGACAATACTGTCTCCATGAGCTAATCACATGCCTAAGGTCTACTAACTACATAGAGAACATAACTTTGATCAAAGCTAAAAACTTCAAGTACACTTCCTTTCTGCTTTAGATGTTCATTGCTTCATTCAATGTGTTTGTTGATCATCCTATACATATTAAGCAAAATAGAAAATACTATAGAAATATACAAATTATATTTGTACATATTTATAAAACAAATTCTGTGTATGTTTGTGTATATCATTGCATTAATTCATGTTATATCAATAATTAGGCATTATTCACCCCATTTTTGTGTGTTGAGCCTTAGGCTTAAGTACTATAATGACCTGAGTTAATTTATGTTATCTTTTCTTCAAAACTCATGCCAAATACCATTCAATTATCTTATATTTATTTTCTCAATATTTTGTTTTTTTTCTCTTTGGTGTATATTCGTTGGGCAAAGTGATGAGTTCCATATAGACAATTTCAAGGAATTTAGCTATAGTCACTCCCTCTCCTTCCATTCTTTTATCTCCTGTCATCCCTTTCCCCCTTTTGTTAGTTTTTCCTCTTTCACTCTTTACCTTCTGTTTAATGTCATAGATATGCATACCTGGTTTTCTATTTAGTAAAGAATCACATGCTCCCCCTCCCAAAATGAAAGAAACTTCCAATATCTGTCTTCCTTTATTTTATTTAGCGTCTTTAATATTGTTTCCTCATTATTTTTGTGGATATTTAGTTTTGGAGTATCTTCTAAATTTGTTTCCTAAAAATATCATATTCTACGATTTATGTGGAGACTCTTCTCTCTGGAGGTGTACAATAAGCTTCAGCATCATATTTTATTGTATTTTTTCTTGTGTGCGTCATTCTTTTTCAGGCTTATTCTGTGTGATCTCCCAGAAGCAGAAGAACATCTTGTCACCAAGTACTAGAACAATTCAGTGTTCAGCTAGATAAAACCATACCAGTGGCATCTGAACAATAGCAATGATATGTTCTGTTCTTAAAATAGCTTCAGTCACATGTACAGTACACCAAAACTGTTCAAGTGTTCCAGATACTCGTAACACACAAGACAAAGAAGAGTGGGCTAAGATAACTCACTATTGAGCACACTTATCTTATATTATAATCTTGACCTTGCACATTGACCAAAAAGCTGACCTAGAAGACTCTCCCATTTGTTCCATTGTCTCTCTGTGCCTGAAGTAAAACCTAATGACCTCTGGACTGTTTCAAACAAAAGGCCATGGCCATTCTGTCTCCAACACCTTCATTAATGCCGTAGACAGTAGAAGAGATGGGGAACTTCATCTTCCATTTTATTCTGAAATTTTATTGTCTTTATTTTGTACTCATCCATGGAATTATAAGATTTTATTTGTATGCTGTTTCATTTGTTTCAAATACAAGGTCTGACAACCATAGTGATGATTGATATGTATTTCTTCATTCTTAAATGCTTTCCATGACATCCGAAGGCAGATACAAACCCTGACTTAAAGCTTTGATGTGTAGTTTGATAGATGATGTCTTAACAAAAATATACTTCTTTCAGTTGTGGAAGGTGAAATGCCCAAGACCATGGTATGTAGATAGTTGAGAATATGATTTCTAGGTTGATGGTTATTGTCTCCTTCAATACACAAGGCAGAGATCAGAGATCAGATGGTTGGACACTGTTTTAGAAGGCAAAGATTTGGTTCTTTTTTTTTCCCCAGTTCTCCATGTAGTTTTGGTGCCTCTTCTGGATCTCACTCTGTAGACCAGGCTGGCCTCTAACTCACAGAGATCCTCCTGGCTCTGCCTCCCAAGTGCTGGGATTAAAGGCATGTGCCACCACCACCTGGCAAAATCTGTTTCTTCAGGAAATTGTTCCTTTATGTCCCAGTTTCTTCCCAAATACTACTTAGGAATGATATCACATTGAGTCAGTACTTAGCATGAGACGTTTAATGGAACACAACACTTTTTCCTATAAAGATTAATCAAGAGAGCAACTTACCTTTTTTCATAATTTTCCATTAGCTCTGGGGTATGTTTCTTCGAAAGTTATTTAAAATAGTAGTAAAATTTAAACAACTGTACACCCATACCACAAAATGTGTATTCATAGTCATGTAAAAATCAATGCAGGATATAAATTATAATGGACAAGGGATATTGCTTTGAATTACCTCTTCTGTTCCTTTAGTCATTGTTTTGAATAAATAACTTTAAACTTTCAATGGAACTGAAACTTCAGACAATAGATATTATGAATTGATGAAAGGTAGGTCAGTAGATAGACATGTAGATATATAAAAAATGACTTTACCAATTACAGTCAAATTGTTCTTCCTAATTTGATGTTTTCCATTATTTAGACACAAAATCAAGTCAAAGACAAATGTAGTTACAGTAGCCATTCTATGAATAATGCATATGATTATTTAACTTTTCCATTACAAAAAATTGTTAGTGAACACATAAGTAATCACCCATCCAAAGAGCCAGGTCATATTATTTTAATGATATACATTCAAGATTCATTTTAAACATGTCCAGTTTCACGCAAAGTGACTGGATAATTCAATAGCCCACCTGCAGAAGGTCCCTGACCACATAAAATTTGAAGCCAAAGACTTATTTCCCATTCACTTTAGAAGCAATTTAAGCACTGATTTTAACGTTTAAAGGCAGCTTGAGTTCCAGATACACAGATGCCTAATTTTTATGTTGTATTTTTATAAGGCTGTGGTTCAATTTATGGGCTCTTGTGAATAAATTCTCAGTTTCATTTTTGTAGAAACAGACAGATAAAAATTTGAGAGCCCAGGTGTGTATGTTTTAAACAGTTCCTGGTTACTTTGAATTCAGCTTCTGGTAAAATTCAGAGCTGATTATTTGTTTGCAGATAAGTATATGATAGACACCTGAAGTTGTTTTATTTGCTTAACATCTAAATCAGTATATTTGTCTAGGAAAATGATTATGTCTCATCAGATTAATTTTACTTTTAATTTCAAATTATATACTGTATAATTATTACTATTAAAGTATACTAAAATTTTTAACAAAATAGTACATGAAATTAGAAAAACAATAAAAGGCTCAAGGTGAAACCTAATTCTACAAGTAATTAATGAAATCCAACAAAACTCAAAAGTTGTCCTTCCCCTAAAATTGACTGGCTTTAATAACAATGATGACTTAATATTTCAAACTTAATCAGACCACATTGTAAATAACTCACCAATGGGCATGTTCTCACTTGTCCCATTCTAGGTCTTGAAAACATAATTAAGACTCTAGTGGTACTGTAATTTTGGACATTGTATAAAGGCAGAGATTATAAAATTATTTTAAAAATTAAAAATACAGATTGCTATGTTTATATAAGTTCATATACACTAAGGCATAGTATTCTGCAAAGAAAGTGTAAATTATGTTTTTATCAGGTAAATGGGTGGAATTTGAAAAGATCATAATAGGTAAGGTGACCAAGACCAAGAAAGAGAAACATTGCATAGTATTTTCTCATCTGAAGCTCCTAGTTCCAAATTTTCAGATGTCAGCACATGACCCGGGATAACTACAGAAACCAGGAAAGCAAAAGGGAATTATTGTTGGGGGTAGGAATAGGAGGTGTGGGAGATCAACAGAGACAAGAATACCAGTGTACTAGTGATCTGAAGGAAAGAAAGAATGGGCTATAATTTAGAGTAGAGGGAAATAAATACTGAAGAAGGAAAGAAAGTAAAGTAAGAGTAAGGATGTCTGAAAAAGTCATAAAGTACCATAATGCTAACAACTTAAAAAATGCCTGTAGCACAAGTAAGTCAGTATATAAATACACTTACACACTTTAAATGAAAATTTCCCATCTGTGCTGACAATCTTCCTTCCAAAAATCGTAGACATCTCATAAAAAACACACCACCAGGCATGAGAAGCATTCTTTTGAGTTTTTGGTCAAACTGAGGAGGAGACTGATAAAAGTTACCAACTATTGCCATTGCCCTTCATTGCTCTCCAGAGGTGGAAGCTAATTCTTATTACTGAAGACACCGTGCCCTTCAGACACAAGGCCCAGAGTTCCTTGAACTTCAGCTGAATGAGTAATTCCTCCCTGATGACTATCTTTTCTGCCACTAGAAAGCACTGTACAAGTTTCAAAGGAGGTTATCAATCAGCAGTCTCATACAGCTATGATGCCAGTGAACCACAGCAGCAAACAGTATGGCGCTATAATCCTAAGGGTACTTGCTGTAGCAGCATGCATACCTTGTCGGTAACCAATGACTCTCTAGTTAGACTTAAGACTCCCTTAACAAAAGGGAAATGATGCCTTGTATCTAACCAACTAGCCGGGCCTAGTGGAGTCATAGGTCATAAAGGAGAATGTACAATTGACATTTCACTGAACCAGCATCATCCAAAACAAGGTTTTAAATATTTGTGCTTGTATCTACAAATAAGTGTAGTTCTCGCCCCTCATCAAAGAAAAATTTCCTTGCAGTAGTGGCAGACCATTATAGAAAGTCCACAACCAAGCACAATGTAGAGCTGTTGAACACAGTTATAGAGAAAATATCTACAATACAACACCCAAACTTAACGCTCAGTGATTATTATGGAAGAGAGGGGCAGAAAGATTGTAGCAGTCTAAAGAAGAGCATTTTTTTTTTGTCTTTCAGAAGTATCAAAAGCTACACCCATAAGGTCTCACCAACATGACTGCTAAACATGAATTGAACAAAGATGGTATTAATAGACATGTTCAGCAGGTCTCAACTCTACATAAAGAAGTACAGGCAACTAACACTGCAATTGGAAAAATTAAAAGAAAAGAAATGGATAAATTCCTTGATAGATTGCACTTACCAAAGTTAAATCATAATCAGATAAACAATTAAATAAACCTATAACCCCTAAAGAAATAGAAGCAATCATTAAAAATTTCAAAAGCCTCCCCCCATTGCCAGATGGTTTTAGCACAGAATTCTATCAGACTTTCAAAGAAGAGCTAATACCAATACTTCTGAAATTGTTCCACAAAAGCAAAGCAGAAGAAACATTGCAAAATTCATTTTATCATGTCACAGTCACCCTGATGCTCAAACCACACCAAGACTCAACAAAGAAAGAGGTTTACAGAAAAATTCCTCTCATGAATGCAGATGCAAAAATACCCAATAAAATACTCCCAAACTAATCTAAGAATATATGAAAAAAAATCATTCACCATGATCAAGTGAGCTTCATCGCAGAGTTACAGGAATGGTTCTACATATGAGAATCTTTTAATGTAATCTTCCATATAAACAAACCAGAAGATTTAAAACAACAACAAAAAAAAAAAAAAACAACACATGATCATCTCATTAGATGCTGAAAATACTTTGACAAAATCCCACACCCCTTCATGTTAAATGTCTTGGAGAGATTATGGATACATGGGAAATACCTAAACATAATAAAAGCAATTTACAACAAGCATATAGCCAACATTGAATTAACTGGACAGAAACTCAAAGTAATTGCACTAAAAATCAGGAATAAGAGAAGGCTGCCCACTCTCTCCCCATCTATTCAATATAGTACATGGTGCTCTAGCTAAGGCAATGAGACAATTGAAGAAGATAAAGGGGATATATTGTAAAAGAAATCAAAGCATTGTTATTTGCAGATAATATTATAGTATACATAAGTGATCCCAAAAATTCTACTAGGGAGTTTCTGCAGTTGATTAACACCTCAGTACAGTGGGTGGATACAAGATTCATTAAAATTCAGTTGGCTTCCTACATGCAAGTGAGAAATGGGCTGAGAAAGGAATCAGAGAAACAACACCCTTCACAATAGCCACTGATAATATAAAATACTTTGGAGTAACTCTAACCAAGCAAGTAACAGACTTGAATGACAAAAACTTCAAGTCTTTTAAGAAAGAAATTGAAGAAAATATCAGAAGATGGAAAGATCTCTCATGCTTATTAATGGGTAGGATTAACATAGTAAAAATGGCCATCTAATCCAAATAAATCTATGGATTCAATGCAATACTCATCACAATTCCAAGACAATGCTTTACATATCTCAAAAGAACAATAGTCAACTTCACATGAAAAAATAAAAAAAAAAAACAGGATAGCTAAAACAATCCTGTACAATAAAAGAATTTCCAGAGGTATCACACCCCTGATTTCAAGCTCTACTACAGAGCTATAGTAATAAAAACTAAATGGTGTTAGAATTAATTAGAGAAATATATCAGAGAGATTTATTGATGGAATCAAATCAAAGACACAAACATAAATCCACACACTTATGGACACCTAATTTTTTTTTATATATAAAGAAGCCAGAAATATACAATGGAAAAAAAATAAAGCATCTTCAACAAATACTGCTGGTCTAATTGAATGTCTGTGTGTAGGAGAATGCAAATAGATCCATGTATCATCTTGCACAAAACTCAAGTCCAAGTGGATCAAAGACCTCAACATAAAACCAGATACACTAAACTTGACAGAAAAGGAAGTGGGAAATATCTTTGAACTCATGGGCACTGGAGACAACTTCCTAAACAGAAAACTGATAAGAATAGTGAAGGCACTAAGATAAACAATTAATAAATGGACCTCATGAAACTGTCGAGCAGTTTCTGTAAGGCAAAGCGCACCATCAATAGGACAAAACAGCAGCCAATAAAGTGGGAAAAGATTTTCATCTACTCCACAACTGACAGATATATATTTATATATATCCAAAATGTATAAAGAACTCAAGAAACCAGATATCAACAAACGAAACAATCTAATTTAAAAAATGGGAGGAAGACTGGAGGGCTGGGAGGGGGAAGAGGGGGACCTGTGATTGGTATGTAAAATGAAAAAAAAATTTCTTAGTAAAAAAAAATAAAAATGAGGTACAGATCTAAACAGAGAATTCAACCGAGTAATCTCAATTGAGTGATAAACAAAGAAATATTCAATATCCTTGGCTATCAGGGAAATGCAAATTAAAATGACTTTGAGGTGCCATCTTACAGCTGTCAAATGGCAAAGATCAAAATCACAAGTAAAAGCTTATACTGGCAAGGATGTGAAGTAAGGGGAACCCTCCTCTGTTGCTTGTGGGAGTGCAAATTTGTACAATCACTTTGGAAATCAGTCTACCTCAAGACCCAGCTATATCACTCCTTGGCATATACCCAAAGGATGTTCCATCCTACCACAAGTACATTTGCTCATCTATGGTCATATCAGCTTTATCCATAATAGCCAGAACATGCAAACAACTAGATGTACCTCAGCTGAAGAGCGCATAAAGAAAATGCGGTACATTTACACAATGGATTATTACTCAGCTGTTAAATAAATAACATCATGAAAATGGATGCTATGGTTACAACTAGAAAAAATCACTCTGAGTTAGATAACCTGGATCTAGAAAGACAAACATGGTGTGTACTCACTCATAAGTGGTTATTAGCTGTTAAGAGAAGGATAATCATGCTATCATCCACAGATCCAGAGAGGTTAAGTAACCAAGAGACCTCAAGGGGAGATGCTTGGATCTCTATGAGAAGGAGACATAGAACAGATTTTTCAGGTGGACTAGAGGAAGGTAGGGAGGGGAACAAGAGGGATCTGGCAGCTGGCTGGAGTGGGATAGAGAGAGAAAATACTGGGATAGGTAATTGGGTGTGTGTGTGGAAACCTAGTGTTGTCTGAGCCAAGTTCTCTGCATATGTTATTGTTTTGTAGATTAGTGCTCCTATGGGATTCTTAACAAAGGGAATAGGGGTTTCTATAACTCTGTTGTCTGCTCTTAGGACCCCTTACTTTCTACTGGGTTGCCTTGCCCAGCCTTGATATGAGGGTATGTTCTTAGTCTTATTGTAACTTGTTATAACATGTTTGGTTATATCATTAGGAGGCCTGTATTTTTCTGAAGGGAAATGGAGGAGGAGTGTTTCTGGGGAGAGGACAGTGGGCAGGGACTGGGAGGAGTGGGGGTAGGGGAAACTGTAGTCAGCATGTAGTCTATGAGAGACAAATAAATAAAAACACATACGTAAATAAAATATGCATACTGTTTTTACTTCTGTTTAACCCTGCTTTTCCTGCCTCCAAACTTTGTCAAGTAGCCCCTCAAGTTTACAGTTTTATTGTCTTTAATAAGTACTGTTTAATAATTTTTTTTTCGAGACAGGGTTTCTCTGTGTAGCTTTGCACCTTTCCTGGATCTCGCTCTGTAGACCAGGATGGCCTTGAACTCACAAAGATCCACCTGCCTCTGCCTCTCAAGTGCTGGGATTAAAGGCCTGCACCACCACCACCTGGCCGTTTAATAACTTTAGTAAGTTACATATTTTTATATGTAATGTATGTGTGTATGTATCTTGTGAGCTGATAAATATATAAATCCAACATGCTGTGTTCACTTAGTATTGCTTATAGGTATATGATTTTAGAATGAACCATTTGGCATTGGGTAACCAATTAGGGTGCTTGTCCCAGGGGAGATTAATTCTCTTACAGAAGTCATTAATTCCCTGTAATTTTGTATCTAAGTGTGGAACCCTGTGAGATTTTCCCCATCCATGTTGTCATAGCAACTGATGCTTCAGATCTTATTTAGGTAGCCATATTGCAGAGATTTCATGGCTGTTGTTTCCCTGCCATGTCAAGGTGACATAATCTCTCAGTATAGTTCCTCCATCTTCTGGCTGCTTTTATACATTTTCTGCCCTTTTTTTTCCAAATATTCCCTGAGACTTAAGTATAGGGATTGTGTTATAGATGAGTCAAATGAAGCCTGACACTCCCAGAGTCAGTTGTTCTCTTAAGTTTGACTACTTGTGCCTTTCTGTAATGGCCTTTGCTTGCTGGAAAAAGATACTTATTTGATGAAGGACAATAACTCTAGTTATCTGTTTGTATGACAATAACTACTTAGAACAGATCTAGAAATTTTACTGGTGTATAAGGATGGAACTAATGGACTCTCTACGGTCTGTGATCTCACTAGCCAAGGGTTGTGGGTTAGATTTTTCAGGGAAAACAAGCATGATTTCTCTCCTGGCGAGTGGGTCTTACATTCAGTTAGACAATTGTTGATTACTCGGTTGAGAGTGCACAAATTACACCTTTAGGAGCATCTTGTTTTTCTGGTTCTATCTTTGGCTCATAGGCATCAGAGCTGTGTGGAATTATTGACAGTTTTCTACCTTGGCAGCTTGGGTACCACCTTTCCATACTATGAAAGCTATTCCTCAGGGAGAGGTTTCAGGTCAGACACAGTTTTAATTCATGGAGTTGTGTATCCAAAATGTGTGGTGTCTTCAGCAAGAGGGACTTACATTCAGCTTTTGGGAAGCAACCAAGGACAAGGCAATAGCCTTTATTATTTTGGGACTCTCTTGGACTCCCTAGAGCAAAAACTCAACTGGAAATTTCTCATGCCTGGTACTGACTTTCTAACAGATTTTAATGAATATATGTCTTACAAACGTTAGTATCACTAATGTTATGTATGCATGACTAAGTACAGATCAAAATTATTTTCTCTGCCAAAAAGTAATGTTTTGATTTCGAAACGAATACTATGTATTAAGAAAAGTAATACTGTCTTCTAGCATATGCCAGAAATAAGTGCTAATTGGCAATAGTAAGTCATTTTTCACACAACAATTTTATGTTATGGACATAGATCCTAAATCTTCAGTAATTATATTCTTGGATATATTTAATCTGTGTGGAGACTCAAATCTCTAAGTCCTGAATTTCTCAATGCTATAAAATCATGTATCTATACATTAACTTGTATTTAACATCAGAAGTAAATGCAGGTACTATAAACATGGAAGTAATATGAGAACAATGTTTAGGGTAAAGTGGGTATTGTTATATTGTTATTATTAGTTATTTCTGGAATCAATCCTATGGAAGATTCCTTCTGCACCACAAGAAATATCTATTTCTTCTCTGCTTGCCAAGAACTCTGGTGGTCCTCTTCATTTAAAAAATAATAGAAAGAAAAAATACTATTTACATTGAATAGATTCTATAATAAGTATTCTTATTTTTTAATTACTCTCTACTCATGAAGATATATTCTCATATTATAAGATATCAGAATTACCTTTTGATTTTTCTAATTGACAGCAATCCATCAAACTTAACTAGGATCCAATCCATGGGATTTCAAATATACCTTCCATAATTTCCCACTAATAGCTCTAGCGAAGAAGTGTGAAGTTGTTTCAAGTTTTAAGATTATGCTCTTCAGAATATAACATTTAATCAATTGATGTATAAAATAATTATTTAATATTATCTTAAGGCTGATTGTCATTTCTCCATAGAAATCAAGTGTTCAATGTATAACCTTTGACAATAAAGAGCTTCCAATTGAGTTAATGGAAAAAAAAAATCTCAATTCACGATTTAGTAAGTTGCTGATTATTTATTTCCAAAGTCATATTTTATTCTAAAGATGTTTAAATTTAGAGTGATAATTTCAGTTTAGCAATACAAAAACTCAGATTATCTGAAAGAACCACTTCAAAAAAAAGTTTTGTAACAATAGAGTTTTTCCTCTTAGAAATAAAAGCAACACTCCATAGCCAGGTTTGGTGTGACCCCCTGAAAGTAGAGGCAGAAGAATCAGGAGTTAAGGGTTTTCTTCTTCCACATACCAAGATTGAGGTCAGCCTGGGCTACACGAAATCTGGTTCAAAACAATCATCAAACAAGTTATAAGCACTAATTATTAATGATATTCTTAAGACATTCCTTTTCTTTGTGTCTCTCATTTCCAAATAAATAAGAATAGCTGATAAGGTGAAAGGTAACCAAGCAAAGATGTGATATGAAAGTCAAGGACTCCTCAAATGGACTTGAACCTCAAAGCTAATTCAAACAGAAAATAATAGAGGACAAAATATAGAGTATTCTTTCTTCCAATTTCCTCTCAAAATCTACTTAAATGCAAATGTCAAGCATTCTAAAACTGTTCTCTGCATCATTCCTTGCATTTTAATTTCTCTCACTTCATTGATGATACAGTGAATCAACAATGTAGAATAAGTGTCATTTGCAAGTGGTTTATACATGCTATAGCCACAAGAAGTTAGCCAAATCCTTTTAAAGCTCATGAAAATTAATGCTTAATAAAACTACCATATTTTCATTCATTCTTGGATTAGGTTCATTTGTTCCTTCTTACTTCGATGAGGATTTTTCTCATGCATTTGCATGAATCCATCATATTAAGAGTTTGTAAAGTTTTCTTGATGTTCAAGTGACCCTTAGTTCTGACAGTTCTATGCCAGATTTTTCAGGTCCTTTATTTCCTAATTTTAGACACTGCTTCATTGTGCATTTTATCAAAACAATGTTAATCAAATTTAAAAAATCATATACATAGGTAGATGGAAGAAAATTGTTGGACATACACATCATAGGGTAATTAAAGGAACCCTGTAATCCAATATGACCTCTCAAGTACTTTCAGGTTCTTACATAAGTAGACTCATGAGCCATCCTACTCTATAATCTCCATGATTTTAGACTTCACTTATACCTGCTTGTTTAGTAGGTACTCTTTCATACATTGCTAGCAAGTTTTCATGCTAATGCAATGATTTTGAAAACTGTTAAAATAGAATATTTATTTAATACACACACACACACACACACACACACACACACACACACACACACACACACACACACACACACAAACGAACAAACAAAAACTCCTAAGCTCCTTGAGGCATCATTTGGCTCACAGTTTCAGGAATGTGATCTACCATGGTGGAATGGCATGGCATTCTGTCTTGGTTTGTATCTTGTCCAAATGATGATCACCCAGGAATGATAATGGAATTGGAAGCAGAGCAGGGTTATGATTTAATATAAACAAGATAATCATTGCTCACTATTTTTTCTATCCAAAGCAGACCCAAGAGACTAAATAGAGCAATTATGCAAGAGAATAAGGTAAAAAACATATAACTAGATGTAGAAGTTGAGTAGCAAAATTGTCTCTAAAAGTAGTATGTTTTTCCATATATGTATATGTGTGTATATGTGAATATATAATCACCATAGAATATATTAAAATGCTGTTTATATTGCTGAATTATTCAGTAAAGTTGCAAAATAAAATCAATTGTGTAAAAGCAATGATTTTTTAAAAAATAAAACTATTCTTTTTACAGTAAAATCGAATGAAACTGGAATAGAAAGTGAAATATCTGTACAATAAAAATTATGATACAGTGATGAAAGAAATGGAAGGAAATATAAATTAATGGAAAAAAACATCTAATTCTCATGGTCTGAGAATGTATATTTTTAAATGTCTATAATTCAATGTCATTATGCCAGAAATGGAAAAAAAGTGTAAGATTAGTAAAGAACTGCAAAATAGAACAGGTAAGAAAATTGAGGAGAGCAAGAGGGAATACATGATATGATTTGATTTCTGAATATTCTACAACTGTGTAGTTTGAGTAGAAAGAGTCTTATGCTAGAATGAAAAGAGAAGAAGATAAAGAGACAGAATAGAAAATTCACAAAGGAAGTCACAGCTTTTACTCACTTTTGTGTTTGACAATGTCACCAAGAGTGTATAATAGAGAAGAGATGGATGGGACTGGGAAAAACAGATATTCCTTTGGGGGTAAATCAAATTAGACCTTTAGACTATATCATATGGAAAAATTAACTCAAATTTGATTAAAGACTTAAATCTAAGAGCAAAGTATGTGAAATTATTAAGGGCAATTTAGAAAAGATTTTTTTTATAATTGATCTACAGAATTGCATTTTGGATATGCATCCAAAACCTCAAATTCAAACTAGCATCGCAATTGGAAAAAAATTGTAGAGATTACTAAATGTCTATTATTTAAGTGTCTTAAAGAGATATTTGCATCTTCAAGCGTTCAAGTGAATGGCAGGAGTATTCACAATGATCCAACTGAGGGATTTCTATGTGATGTGGTAGATATTAAGGACAGTTTTTCTAACATAATTTAACTATGGAATGGTTGGTTGTTATCACAAAGTCCATACAATTTTCCTCAAATTGATTTGAGAGTGTTTGATCACTCCAATCCTGATTTATTCATAATGTTTATAAAGATTGATTTACTCATAATGTTAATAAAATCCTTTTCCCTAGAGACAAAACTTTTTAATATTTTATATGTATTAAATTATTTAAATATATCTATATTTATAGTCCTGTTGCAGCTAGTTTGTTAGGCAGCCATTTAATATGCTTAAAGAGTTAATTAAATAAGTCCATATAAATTTAAATATTTTCTCTGGTTCAAATTAATAAAATATAACTTCTTACAAAATTATGAAATATGCATTAGAATTCATTAAAACGTAGGCTCTGGTTTCATTACGTAATGCTGTTAAACTTTTAAAAGCAGATTGCCATATTGGTAGCCAAATTCCTTTATAACCTATGAAATTAGAAAACCAAATAAATCATACCCTAGCAACAAGGCACTTAAAAGTTTTCTCCCAACCAAAATATTACTCTGCAAATCTTATTTCTTAAAGTTTGAAGAACCCAGTGGGTGGTCTCTGAATCTCCTATAGGTTCTTGAATCCAAAGGAATTTTCTCAAAGAAAATTAAAGACTAGACATATTTAACCTTCAGAATGCATCAGGCACTGTGCTAGGTACAATATACATTATTTGTGTTTATGTTTACTTGAATCTTTAACACAGTAAAATTATTTTAGTTATATATCCATGGTTAAATTAGACACAAGTCATCAAAACACAAGGCATTAAGAAAGAAGCCTTAATTACAAATATGATGACTGCTTTCTCCATGTTAGCCATTAAAAGTAAGTGCTTGACACGAATACAGTATTTCAGTTAGATAAGAATCATAATTTTAACACAGCCTGGTGAATAAAGTAAACAAACTCCCCTGTACATGAAAATTGCTGAGAACTAATTTTAAGTGGTCTTGGCCCCAGAATAGGATATCTATGAAAGATACTGTGTAGTCTTGATCCTATTGTCTTGGCCGCACATTTTCCTCTCTAAGGACAAGTTTTAAAACCAAGAGATACCACTTTCCTGTTAGGCATGAATTATCAGTTTTGTGTATGCTGGAAACGATCTCAAAGCTATAAAACTACTAAGGAAATTCTAACTAACATCTGCTGAGTTTCTTCTAGACTCGATAACTAGCTCTTTCACCAGACTCTGAAGGCAGCTTGATGATTTAGCTATTGGACAATGCTGTCACAATGTCATATACCATGGATGCATACACTATTATTTATAAATTTAAAATGCAAACAAAACTATTGATGCTAAAATAGCATAAATAATTCCCAGGCAGTAGGCAATATATTTGTATATTTTATGCGACCCATTTTCCCAGTAGTGCAAAAATAGAATTGCAATTGTTATTATACCTATTTAGTAGGGAAAAAGATTGATGTTTAATAAAGTTATCTGAATTGTTCAGTCATATAAACAGAAAAATGGAGCAGTGAGCCTACCTTTTATTTTCCCTAAGCAAGGAGCATAGCCAGTGCATCCACCTGTCTTGGAGACCTTACAGCTCCACGACTAACAATGGACATTTAATTATATGGACCCAAATTATAGTCCAGAGTTTCCTACTGTTTTGTGATCATAAAGATGCCAATTTGTTCATGATAAATGAGAATAGACCCAATAACTCCCTAAAGAGTTATTGTGGAACTTAAGTGATATATTTACTTAAAACATTTAGCAATTGATTTTGGGAAACACTCATTACAATATGTCTAGCAGAAAAGAAACAAAGCTTTCACAATCATTGGAAACCATAAAATCAAATTTATTCTCTCAAACATTGCTACAATTTAATGTCTAATTGTGCTGTCCATGCATCTAGGCAACTTATTGGAAGGTATATGAGCAAATGGGAAGAAAAATACAAGAATAATAAAACAAATATCATCTACATCAAGCATGTAAATAATATTGTTTCTTAAGAAATAACTCAGGATTAGTTCCTTTCTAGGTTTGGTAAAAAAAAAAAAAATCCTGGAGAAAATCATCTTCAATGAGTCCATGGGAGCCAATCTCATTCAGACCACCACAACAAGATACAATTAAGATGAATGCATTGGCACAGGAGACTACTTCCTAAATATATCACCAGTAGCACAGACACTGTGAGCAACAATTAATAAATGGGACCTCCCAAAACAGAGAAGATTCTGTAAGGCAAAGGATATGGTAAATAAGACAAAACAAGAGCCTACAGAATGGAAAAAGATCTTCACCAACACTACAGCTGACAGAGGGCTGATTTCCAAAATATATAAAGAACTCAAAAAGCCTGACATCAAAATACTGAACAATCCAATTTTTTTTTAAAGGGGCTACAGAGCTTAACAGAGAATTCTCAACAGAAGAATCTGAAATGGCTGAAAGACATTTAAGGAATTGCTCAACATCCATAGTCATCAGGGAAATGCAAATCAAAACAACTCTGAGATATCATCTTACACCTGTCAGAATGACTAAGATCAAAAACACGAAAGACAACTTATGTTAGAGAGGATGTGGAGCAAGGGAACTATTCCTCCACTGTTGATGGGAATGCAAACTTGTACAGCTACTCTGGAAATCAGTATGGTGGTTTCACAGAAAATTGGGTATCAATCTACCTCAGGACCCAGCTATTCTGCTCTTGGGCATATACTCAAGGAATGAGCAATCTTACCACAGGGACATATGCTCAACTATGTTCATAGCAGCATTATTCATAATAGCCAGAACCTGGAAACAACCCAGATGCCCCTCAACTGAAGAATGGATAAAGAAAATGTGGCACATACACACAATGGAGCACTATTCAGCAGTAAAACACAATGATAACATGAAATTTGCAGGCAAATGGATGAAACTAGAAAATATCATCCTGAGTGTAGATAGCTCTTCGAAGGAGAAATAGATGAGATCTATATGAGCAAACTCGGAGTGAGGGGGGTAATGGAGGGCAAAGAATGGGGGATGAGAACATAAGGAAATGGGAGGTTTGAGCTGGAACAGGGACAGAATGGGAGAGCAAGGAAAGAGATACCATGGTAAATGAACACATCATGGGAAAAGGAAGAGGCAGGGTGCTGGTGACGTTCCCAGGAATCCACAAGGATGACCCCACCTTGGATTACCTGCAATGGTTGAGAGGGTGCCTGGACTGGTCTACTCAAGTGACTGAATTAGTGAATACCCTAACAGTCATCATAGAGCCTTTATCCAGCACTGATGGAAGCAGATGCAGAGATCCAGAGCCGGGTGCCAGGCCGAGCTCTGGGAATCCAATCCAAGAGAGAGAGGAGGGAATCTGTGGGCAGGGGATGTCGAGATCATGATGGGAAAAGATGCAGAGACGACCAGCCACACTAGTGGAAATCCATGAACTGTGGACTAATAGCTGTGGAACCCCCATAGGACTGGACTAGGCCCTCTAGATACAGGAGACAGTTGTTTAGCTTGAACTGTTTGAGGGGACCTCATACAGGGGGAACGGGATCAGTCTCTGGTGCATGGGCGGGCTTTTGGAGCCTAGTACCTAGGATGTGACGCCTTACACAGCCTTGGTGCAGGGGGGAGGGACTTGGACCTGCCTCAGCTGAGTGTGCCAGGCTCTGCTGAATCCCCATGCGAGACCTTGACTTGGGAAATGTGGTGGATTGGGGGGAAGGCAGAGGGGAAGCGGGGAAGAATGGGGGGATCTGTGGTATGTAAAGTGAATAGAAAATTTCTTAATAATAAAAGGGAAAAAAGGGGGAGGAGAGATCTAGACCATGACAATTATTCCATATTAAAGTTAAGATTTGGATATAGCTGTACTATGAACGGATTTGCCACCAGACAGAGTAAACTACAATATACATACTTTCATATGCTTTTCAGTGATGTGTTGACATTGATAAGGTCACTCTGAGATATCACAAGGTAACGTCCCTCTAAACTGTAGCTCACTCTTCTCCCTCTTTTCCTTGGAACTCCTCCTTCCTAAAATGTACACTTCATGTATCCACTTCATTCACATCTTCTCAACTAAAACTAAAACCATTCAGGAAACTTGTCAAAGAGGCAACATTTATAACACATGATTTTTCCCGTAAACTACACACTACTCAATACTTTCATTTGTCATGGACATATAACCTGCTGAAGTTTACTAAAAGCTGGTATACACTTGCGTTGATGCAGCATGGATTTAACTCTTTCACTCTCAGTGCTTACAGTAGTGGTTCACGCCGTGGGATGTCTTTCTGTACACTGTGAATATGTTTCAGTACCATTGATTAATAAAGACGATGCTTTGGTCTATGGCAAGACAGGAAAGAGCCAGGCAGGAAGTCCAAGCAAAGATACTGGAGAAGAAGAGCGGCATCCAGCAGACACCAGCCAGTCGCCCAAGGAGCAACTTGCCAACAGACCCCTAATGCCACGGGCACATGACAATACATAGATTAATAGAAATGGGTTAATTTAAGATGTGAGTGCTAGCTAGTAATAAGCCTGAGCCATAGGCCAAAGAGTTTGTAATTAGTATTAAGCCTCTGAGTCAATTATTGGGGAAGTGGCTGCAGGACCAGGCAGGACACACATACACACACACACACACAAAAAGCCTCTGTTTATAGATTTACGAAACAACACAACAAACATGATAAGTTAAAAAAAAAAAAAAGAAGAAGTAAGCACTTGAAGCTCAACTAGGAACAAACTTTACTTTTAAAAGTAAGTTAAATTTTGAAATTCATGGTAAAAATAGTCATTTAACATATATTTCTCATGAAAACAATGTTGGTAATTTTGAAATTTATGGCAAATATTAGAAGGAAGTGAGGCGATATATTTCTTGAAATTTTCTCTTTTTATTGTTTTTTGTTTGTTTGGTTTTGTTCGGTTTTTTTTGTTTCTTTGTTTTTTGTTTCTTTGTTTGTTTGCTGGTTTTCTAAGACAGGGTCTTATGTAATCTTATGTAATCCTGGCTGTGCTGGAATTCACTATGTAGACCAGGCTGGCCTGGAACTCACAGAGATCTGCCGCTTTCTGAGTGCTGGAAACAAAAGTGTGGGACCCTACATCCAGCATTTCTTGAAATTTAGAGCAAGGGAATTTTGAAGTTCCAATTTAAAACATTTATGTTTATTATTTATTTATTTATTTATTTATTTATTTATTTATTTATTTTGTGTGTGTGTGTGTGTGTGTGTGTGTGTGTGTGTGTGTGTGTGTGTGTGTGACGGTTGTGATGTGTCCACAGAAATCCAGAAAAGGGTCTGGCAGCCCCTGGAGCTGTGGGTGATTTTGAGCTGACCGACGTTGGTCTGGGACCCAAACTCTGTTGCTCTCAAGAGAAAAGATAAGCTTAACTACGATGCATCTCCCCAGTCCTTGAGATTCCATTTTTAAAGGAAACAATGCTGACAGAATAACCAGGTATAAATGAATAATCAGGTCTTTTCTTCCCCCGTGTCTAGTATCCAATCACATTCTTCAAAAATGGAGGAACTAGTCTATAAATCATATTGTCTCATAACTGAAGGATTGAAGTATAAAATTTCAAACATTTAATCCTTAGTTCATATCATTAAAATATCAAATTATCTGTATGATTCATTTTATTCATATGTCCTTTGCTCATAAAATTATAATGAAGAAATGAATGTTCTTGAAATGCTATAGACTATTTAACATAAAACTATCTTTTAAAAAACTTGTTTTGACAGGTGTCAGATAAGTTGAATAGCAGAGTGATCTTAATGCAGTGATATGACTCTTTAATTGCATTTGAATCATTGTAGAATTATTTTGGTTTGTGAATTGGTAAGCAACTACTTTCCATCTGCTTAGGTTGTCACCTGCCGTCTCCCAGGCTTCATAATTTGTTGCGTTCTTTTCCAATTCCATTCTATGCCTTCAGTATCAGCTTCAGTTTCAAGAGCAGCAAGCGTTCTTAACTGCTGATACATCCCTCCACCTCCACAGATAACTCAAGTACAAAATGTAACAACCTAATATTTCCCATTTATAGACTCATTCCCACTCAGCTCTAGTATATTTTCATCACCTTCCAATATAGCATTATAATCCATTTATTACTGCCTCTTATTTACACCCTCATCTCTTACCTACTTTCTCAAAAGCAGTATTTTAGCACTTTATCACTGCAGATTTTCCTAAACGTCTGTTTATTTTTTTCATGCCTATGTGTGATGTGCTTGTGCATATGTGTGCATGCATGTTAGTGTGTGAGGATATGTGTGTATGTATGAGTGTCTATACATACATGTAAGCATTTATGTAGAGGCACAGGCTTAATATGAAAAAATGTTTCTCCATTGTCCTACACATCACACTATGAGGTAATGTCTATAAAACAGAGAATCCACTGATATGGACAGTCTTGTCCGTACTTACTCTGGGGAGCGTCTCACTGCTTTTCAATGCTAGGATTGCAGTTGATAATCATACCCAGAAGACGTTTATATGGATTCTGGAAATGAGAACTCCAGCTCTTGCTTGTCTGGTAAGCATTTTAACCACGTAGAAATCTCTCTAGCACCCTGGTGTTTTATGATGGGACAACTCTTGCTCTCTGTTTCTCATCCTCTTTTATAGAAGTGAGGTTTGTAAACATGCTACAGTTTCAGCTGTCATCCTTGTTCCTGTTACCAGCCCAGGATCCCTTACCTCATCTTGATAAACACCCATCTTCTGATGCTTACAATTTAATGACACGTCTATTTCATATAGTTTTAATCATACACAATGTAGCCTTTGTGTCTTGTTTCTTTCTAAAAAACAATATATTTTAAGCTCATTGATATTACAGTAGGCCTATTCATTCATTACAAGCTTCAATAATGTTCCTCTGATGGTGTCTTATGCCTTATGGTTTTTTTGGTGTATTAGTTTCTTTTCTGCTATGAATAGTGGTATTTTGTTTTTCATATAATTCAGTGGCTATGCTTTCAGCAACGGCTGTCCCAGTCAACAGATTTGACTCTTCAGCTACCAGCAGTGGTTTGGTCACAATGGCCACAGCCAGAGGGAATTCTGTTCTTCAGGCACTGCTCTCTCAAGGCCACTAATGGAAACTGTATCTAAATCTCTACCCTTTTATAGAACTCAGGATTCAAATGTTGAGGCAAAATTCTGCTAGCTCAGAGAGACTGAATAGCAAGTAGCTAACCTTCTCCTTGCTCATATCTCCCTTCAAACAACCTGTTCGTCTGCTTTGTCCCCACTTAAGAGCTCTAGCTACACAGGGTTCCTCCCTACCACTCCTGTCAGCTGCTTTTGACTCAGCCTCCTGACTGCAGGTCAATTTTATTTAATCAAACAAATGTAACATGTCTTTGCATCATTAAACAATTATTTCACAGCATAAACAACTGTAACACATCTTAAAATAATATTCTACAACAGTGGTGTTAGGAGTGAGTATTCATCACTGGTCTTTGAGAATATATTCAATTGCCTTGGATCTATGCTAAGGTGAGGAACTTCTAGATTACATAAAACAATACAATATTTAACTTTCTGAAGAACTGCCAACTGTTTTCACATTGCTATATAATGTTATGTTCCTATCCTCAAGGGGTACTAAATGTAATGGTTTTCTCACTGAATATGCCACTTGTCACTTAAATATTAGAGGTATAGCTACGCTCATGTGTTCAAATTAGAATTTCATCTTAATGATGCTTCCTTATACTCTTAACATGTACATAATGGTAAAACAAGTTTCCCCTCAAATTTGGAAAACAGGAAAGAATGATTGTTGCTGCCATTTCATCTTAACTTTTCAAGAAATGACAACATTTTCATGGAGACAAGTGATAGGATAAAATGAATAAAGATCCTAAGAAAAATTCAGTACCAATTTCAACATGATATGTTTCCTGCTATAGACAAACCTAGGAAAACTACACAAACATTCGAACGAATAGAGAAGTTAGGAAGCCATGCTTGCAGGAAAACCAGGTAGGCTGTCTGCTGCCCTTCTCTTCTCTCTCTGTTCCATCAGTTCCAATCCCCCAGTCTCTTCCCCAGCTCTGCAGCAGAAGACCTGTGTCAGCCTTCCCTGCCACCCTGCTCCATCTCCTGTGGATCCCACAGATCTTTGGTTTCTAATCTACTTCATTCAACTTGTTGCGTTTTCCCAGATCCCAAGCCCAGCAGATGCCCCTTACTAATCTCAGGACTGTTTCTCCCAGGGCAACAATTAGACTGAAGGCAGACCCACAACTCTCCTACTGCTTCTGAGATCCAATATCCCCAGTTTCATTCCCAACTCTGAAGCAGGAAATCTGTTACACTCCCTTATTCTTGTTGGACTCTATCCCCAAGGAATCATAAAGACCTCCTCCAATTACTGTTCCCCCAACTCATCACAGTAGTGCAGCCTCCAACACCAGCAGACATTCCCAGTGAACACACCAGCTAAGCAGGATAGGAAAACAAGCAACACTCATCTATTACATTCTCCAGAGACCCAGGGAGGAAACAAAAACCAAGGAAAAAACACCCACCCAACAAAGACAATTCCAGAAATCAGCATCTGGAGCTATAGTCATCCCAAACTCAGTTGCCTAGACACTAGGAAAAAAAACACAATCAATAATAGCCAGGGGAATACATCTTCACTAGAGCACAGCTAATCTATCACAGCAGGTCTTCAATATTCCAGCATAGCTGAATCACAAGAAAATGACCTTAAAACCAACCATATGAAGATGGTAGAGGTGCTGAAAGAGAGAATTAATGAATCTCTTATAGAAATCCTGGAAAACACAAACAAAACACTGGGGGAAATTAATATATTCATTAAAGAAATCTGAGAAAATTTATAAACAGTTGAAGGAAACAAATAAAACTGTTCAATACCTGAAAATGGAAAAAGAATCAATAAAAAAAGTACAAACTGAAGGAATTCTGGAAATTGAAAATTGTGGTAGGTGAACAGGAACTACAGAGGAAAGCTTCACCAACAGAATATAAGTGATGGAATACATAATCTCAGGTGCTCCAGCTGGGATCCTCTGCTCCCCTAAGCTCCCTTTCCCTCAACCCTTGCCCTTCATTACCCCCACTCATGTCCAGATTGTTCATGTAGATCTCATCCATTTCTCTGTCATTGGGCAATCCCTGTGTCTTTCTTGGGGTCCTGTTTTCTAGGTTGCCTCCCTGGATTTGTGAGTAGCAGTCTAGTGATCTTTGTTTTACATCTAGTATCCTCCTATGAGTGAGTACATACCATGTTTGTCTTTCTGAGTCTGGGTTACCTCACTCAGGATGATTTTTTTCTAGATCCATCCATTTGCCTGCAAACCTCATGATGTCATTGTTTTTCTCTGCTGAGTAGTATTCCATTGTGTATATGTACCACGTTTTCTTTATCCATTCTTCAGTTGAAGGGCATCTAGGTTGTTTCCAGGTTCTGGCTATTACAAACAATGCTGCTATGAACATTGCTGAGCAAGTGCCCTGGTGGTATGACTGAGCATTCCTTAGGGATATGATTAAGAGTGGTATAGCTGAATCTTGGGGGAGATAGATTCTCAATTTTCTAAGAAAGCACAATATTGAGTTCCAAAGTGGTTGGACAAGCTTGCATTCCCACCAGCAGTGGAGGAGAGTTCCCCTAGCTCCACATCCTCTCCAGCATAAGCTGTCTTCAGTGTTTTTGATCTTATCCATTCTGACAGGTGTAAGGTGGTATCTGAGAGTCGTTTTGATTTCCATTTCCCTGATGATTAGGGATGTTGAGCAATTCCTTAAATGTCTTTCAGCCATTTGAGTTTCCTCTGTTGAGAATTCTCTGTTTAGTTCTATAGCCCATTTCTTAAGAACAGAGAGGGAGAACAAGGAATAAGAGACCATGATAAATGAAGACCACATGAGAATAGGAAGAAGCAAAGTGCTAGAGAGGCCCACAGAAATCCACAAAGATACCTCCACAATAGACTGCTGGCAATGGTCGAGAGACAGCCTGAACTGACCTACTCTGGTGATAGGATGGCCAAACACCCTAACTGTCCTGCTAGCAACCTCATCCAATGTCTGAGGGAACCAGATGCAGAGATCCATGGCCAGGCTCCAGCTGGAGCTCCAGGAGTCCAATTGGTGAGAAAGAGGGGGTTTTGTATGAGCGAGAATTGTTGAGACCAAGGTTGGAAAAAGCACAGGGACAAATAGCCAAATGAATGGAACCACGTGAACTATGAACCAATAGCTGAGGAGCCCCCAACTGGATCAGGCCCTCTGGATAAGTGAGACAGTTGATTGGCTTGATCTGTTTGGGAGGCATCAGGCAGTGGGACTGGGACCTGTCCTCAGTGCATGTGCTGGCTGTTTGGAACCTTGGGCTTATATAGGGACACTTGGCTCAGCCTGGGAGGAGGGGACTGGACCTGCCTGGACTGAATCTATCAAGTTGAACTCAATCCTCAGAGGAGTCTTTGCCATGGAGGAGATGGGAATGGGGGGTGGCCTGGGGAAAGGCGGGGGGGGGGGGGGGGGGGGTGTTGGAGAACAAGGGAATCCGTGGCTGATATGTAAAATTAAATTAAATTATAAAATAAAATTAAAAATAATCTCAGGTGCTGATAACATGATAGAAGAAATGGGTATGTGGGTAAAAGAAAATGTTAAATCTGAATACATTCAGGAAGTCTTGGACAGTCACCATCAAAATTCCAACATGATTGTTTACAGACCTTACAATGACATGTCAGAACTGTATATGGAAAAAACAAAAACCTAAGCAAGCTAAAACAATCCTGAACAATAAAAAAAGTCTCTGGAGATCTCACAGTTCCTGATTTCAAGTTGTACTACAGAGCTATAATAATAAAAACTGCATGGTATTGACATAAAGCAGACAAAGTGAATATGCTTAAAATACATTGTATGAGATTCTCAAACAATTCCTTAAAATATTACTTTAAAAACCAAATAAGAAAAAAAAAACAGAACAACAACACACACACATACTCATACAAGCATACATACAAACACAAACACATGCATTTCCATAAGACATTTAATTCCAATTAAACTATAAGTCTTTTTTTGCTAGATCCTTCATTACTAACATTATACACTATAAAATTTAAAGATATTCCCTTTGTTATATAGTGATGTCATGAGATGGCTGATAGTCATAATGAAAATATAACCAGCTCTATCTTTTTAAGTGATTTTATATTTCAAAGAGGTTTGTTAAATTTCATCACAGTTTTACATTATTGTATGATTTCTAGCAGACATTTCACACATTAAGGAATATTTCAGTTCTATGTTTTAATCATAGTTATCACTCTAACTGGTTTCTCTGAAAATGGAATCCATCTGCATATTGACATCCCTTTGACAGAATACAAGTGGTTGTCAAAAGATCTGGAGAAATGTACTCAGTCAAATCTGGTTTTGGTGTATATTAATGGGAAATAAGGCACCAATGAACATTTTTTTCGTAGAGGAGTATTTTATGTTTATTTAGCTTCTCTTATTAAAAGACATCAAACATTCAACAAGAGAAAATTTCCTTTAACATTCAACATATCAAGGAGAGGTCTTGCATTTCTCCTCCAAAATCACACATACTACATCCTACCTTTCTGTGGAATGAGGTCAGACTTTTACATAGCAATGAGCACAACAAAGAAAGAAATTGCATTCAGACCACAGAAAATGGTTTAATTCAGAACTGCACAGCCATTAAATTTTATAGGATTATTTAGAATATGTCATGCATGAAGACAGATATTAGTGATTCAGTTCTTTGAAATGTGTTGTAAATTGATTAAATCAAAACTTGCTTAGTTATTGTTGAACACTTGCTATGATTCCTTAAGTATTTCTCAAACAAATTTTCATGAATGCTAATTTCTCCAAGCATTTATTTAAAAATACTAAAACTGAGTCAAAACATAATCTTTGAGTTTTGATTTCTCTGTCCATGATACCCACTTAGAGGTCAGTTTCTGGATTTCCTCCTTTCTACTTGTGGTCAGAATCTAGTCCTCCAGGTTTATACTTCCTCAATATTACAATAACTATAGGTGTGTTGAGTGAGCAGCATATCTCCTGCATACTTCTCTTCAAAGCATTGAAAATTGATCTCCCAGAAGACTACAGGAAGGACCCCAGCTTAGACTCCTAGCAATAGCAGATAAGTAGCATGAACAGGCCATGTCATGTGACCAGATGGGTGCCTGGCCCAAATGTTATCAGAGAGGCATCATCCAGAAACTGATGGAGGCAGACACAGAGACCCACAGCCAAACATTAGTTTGGGTATCCTGAGGAGGAACACAAAGGAGTGTAGGAGCCAAGGGGGTGAGGGATGCTACAGGAAGGTGCTGTTGTGGTTTTTGTTTGTTTGTTTGTCTTTACTCTTTGCTCTTTGAGGGCCTGCCATCCAGCTCTCAAATAAATACCCAGAGACTTATTCTTACCCATGAATTACGGGCCTTAGCTTAGCTTAATTCTAGGCAATTTTTCTAACTTAAATGAACCAGTTTCTCTCCTTCTACATTTTGCCTACCTTAACTTTAAACAGTAAGCAAAAATATCTATTTGTCAAATGGAAAAAAAATGTTTTGGGAAGAGTTTTTGCGCTTGTATTCACAAGAAATAAGAAGCTTTGGATTCATTCCAGGTTGATGTAGATCAAGTTTGATCATGGGAGTCCTCCTGATCCTTGACAGGTGATATCTATCAACAAAGGTTATAATTGGTCTTCCCAGGACTTGGCCATTATCTCATTTTTTTCTAAGGGATCTCTAGAGATGTCTTCACCTATAGACAGCAGGAAGCAGTATGGAGAAAACTATTCCCCCAATCCCAAGAGTTGGAAGGTATGAGTGGTCTTTGGTTATTTGGTGGGTTATTGATGTTTGTTATAATTTAGAGAAGTATAAGAATAAAGGATAAAAAGACAACTATTAATCATAGATATTTTGCATTGGCATGGATTTTTGAATATTGACAAATTCAAAATTAAATTTTTAAGATGTATATTTGTTTCTACTCCTGTTTGGGGTATTATGCTTATACAGCTCATTTAAAAATGGAATGTATAAATAAGAAATGTGGTTAAGCCAGGCAGCAATCAGGAGGCAAAGCCAGGAGGCTCTTTGTGAGTTTGAGACCACCCTGGTCTATAGAGGAGATCTAGGAAAGGTACCAAAACTACGCAAAGAAAACCTGTCTTGAAAAACCAAAAAAAAAAAAAAAAAAAGGTTAGTAGGTAATCTATAATAATCAAACTTGTAGTCACATTAGGCATGTTTCCAAGGTTAAAAAGGTGTATTTTAGGTAGACAAATGGTCTTCACACACTTCAAAGACCTATAGAATATGGCATTTAAAATGTTTGGTTAACCTAAGGCTTTTCATGACAGTGGGACACATCTGCTCTTGGTAGAACCAATTTACTTCAGAGATGGTGGGCACTGAAGAAACTCTTTATGGAGTTTGCTTTCATTGTGCAAGGTTAGCAGCTGGGCAAAGAAACTGCTCTTGCCTTTGACTGCTAACAATGAGATGTGAAGACTGGATATGTAGGACACACAGGAAAAAGACTGTTGAACTTTTCCAGTTTAAGGCAGGACAGTCTTTTAAAAGTCCTGCTTCACAGAAGAGTCTGCCAGATATTTTTCAGGACACAGAGGAAAGGGACAGATGAAATTTGCCAATACAAGGCAGGGCAGTCCTTCAAATTTCATGCTTCACTGAAAAGTCTGACAGATACTCTAGGCCTGTAGGCTGAACATGGATGTTCCAACATTGCAAAGGAACTTTGGGGGACTGTTCAGGCATACGAATGTCTCTGTTGTTAGATAATATTATATCCTTCTGGGTCTTTGATAGAGCTGAAAACTAGATAGTTATAATTGCAGTTTTCCTTAGTCATGATAGAAAGCAAATTAGGTGTAAAACTTTGTATTCACTAAGATAGGATAGATAATGCATTATTTTCTATGAATATGTTGACTACAAATGGACAAAATATTTTAAGTGTAATTCTTCCTTGATAACTATTTTTGTCATGTATAGTTTCACTATGGTAAAACCTTTCTTTTAGACAAAAAGGGGAAAATGTTGTAGGATATTATTTTAATATGTGTTACATTTGTTTTTGCATGGAATATTTGTTTAATGATGCAAAAATATATTGCATTCTTTTATGTTGCATTTCTTTAACTCTGTAAAGCTGGGTCGCTTTGCCTGTTTAAAACAATTGATAATCTAATAAAGAGATGAGCAGCCAATAGCAAGGCAGGAGAAGGGATAGGTGAGGTTCACAGACAGAGAAAATAAATAGAAGGAGAAATCTGAGAGGAGAAAAAGAAGAAAGATCAAGAAATGAGAGAGAAAAGAGGCAGACTACAGGAGCCAGCCATCCAGCAACCTAGCTACACAAGCAGACATGGAGTAAGAAAGATAGAAAAAAGTATACAGGAATAGAGAAAGATTAAAAGCCCCAAGGCCAAAGATAGACAGGATAATTTAAGTTAAGGAAAGCTTGCTAGAAAGAAGCCAAGCCAAGACCAGGTATTTACAATTAAGAATAAGCCTCTATGTGTGATTTATTTGGGAGCTGAGTGGTGAGCCCACCAAGAGGGCAAGAACAATGAAAAACAATGTTTCATTACATGTAGAGTAATACATGCAAAATTCATGTGTGTCCATGAATTGTAACAAATGTCAAGGCATGTGGATACCAAAGATGGCAAGAATAAGTGAACCTTGAGTTCTCAGTCCTAACCAGAACTTTTATGCTACCCCTCTAAGGCTCAGTAAACATCATGGAGGATAAGTTGGAAAGAATGTAAGAACCATGTAATAAGAAGTAGAGTTGAAAAATGCTGCATTTTAGGCACAATAAAGTCATCTTAACCATGAACACACAGCAGCTATTGTTACTGTCAAACTCACAGCAGCTCATACCTTCACAAGACAGGCCCTACCAACTATTAGTCATGAATGAGGACAGAGCTCATTGAGTCCAACCTCTTATTACTGAATTATTGGCTGCTGACAGATTATGGGAAAGGAGTGAAAATCATTTCTTTAGTTGTGTGTTCACTGGCAAGCCCACCAGGCTTTTGCACATAGATTCAAAACCATGGACACATAAATGCCTCTGGCTATGAACATATTGTGTTTGTATATATACATATATATATGTATATAAGTAAATATATGTATGTATACATATATATGTCATAAATGTATGCATGAGATCTTAGCGAAAGTGTGCTGATAGAGCAGGGAAGGAAATAGTAGAGGTTGAAGCAGAGAATAATCAGAATGTAGAAAATTGTCAAATAACAAATTTAATTAATGAAAAATGTTCTGAGAAATAGAAAAGTTAAATGTGTTCATACCCTCGAATGAAAAGAATACCTTCATAAAGACAAAGCATGAAAATGAAACAGAAAATAATTTTCTATGTTGTATTTTAAAAACTAGGTACGTTTCTTCATCTTTTCTTCATCCCTCCCTATAATATAAAACTAACTTCAAGGTATGCAATTTTATGAATTTGGCAAGTGCAGAAAGTCATGTAAATAAAACCACTAGAAGAAGCAAGACATCCACATTGGTTTCTCTGCTCTCAGTTATGCTAATACATTGAGGGTCAGATCCTTTCTACTCCTCTCAGACTTTACCTTCAGGTATCATTTTGTGTCTAATAATTTAATCTTCTCCAGAAGATTACATATGTTATAACATCTAATATGTAGCTTTTTAGTCTGACTTATTTGACTTAATTTAATACATTTTAAATTTATACATGAATATTTTTCTATCTATGGCATAATTGTAGTTTGCTGTACAAATATGCAATGGTTTCTTTAGTTGATTTACTTTGCTTGAAGTTAAGTTGGCATTTATTTAGTCAAGGTTTTAATGTAGATTTACAAAGTACATGAAGAGATGGGCAGGGAGACAAATAAGAGAAAGAAATTGGTCCATGTCCCAGTGGTCATAGGTAAACAAACACAGACAGTTGTCTAGAACAATTTCTATTTCAAACATCATTGGGAGAACATTATTTTTTATTCTAGGATTGGACAGTTTTGAATAAATATGCCTCAAATAGTCACATCAAATATTTATGTCAGCATGAATTTTTATCCCTTTAAATAAATATCAAGGTGTGGAGTAGTTGAATGAAAAATATCCCTCACAGCCTCCTGTATTTAAACACTTGGTTGACAATTGGCTGCACTCTTTAGAGAGTTTTGGGTGGTGCATCCTTGCCAAGGGAAGTACATCACTGGGGTCAGACAATGAGAGTAAACATTTCCAGTGCCTCCAGTTAGCTCACTCTGATTCCTACTTGAGATTGAAAGTGTGAGCTCTCTGACTATGTCTCCTGCTACCAGGCCCGCCATTTTTGCTATGCCTCCTTGCAATTTCAGACTTTTATTCTTTTGGAAGCATGAGAACCAATGAACTCTTCCTTGTATAAGTTGCTCCAGTCATGACATTTTACCACAGCAACAGGTAAGTATCAAATACATTGTATCATATTATAATTACTTATTAAACATATGTCCATACCTACAACAGTTTCCCATAGATGCTGTACACTCCTGAGGCAACTGTTACAAGTATGTACAAGATTTTCAGCTGCCCTAGAACCACTGTAGCCCTTGATATTTTTACATTGCCGATCTTTGAACACAGTCACTTTAATGTATCTAAGGACATCAGATTCTAGCATAACTTTGAAATTGCTTGAAAATTAATAATGCAGAATAAATAATTTATGTGAAGTTGTCATCTATATAAACTTTTTGGCCAAGTTTTTGCTTAGTACTTATATCAGTGTTGCTTTTATTTGCCTTGTGTTTTTTTTCTCATTATGCAGGTTTGAGAATTTGTTTGTCTGGAAGAAAAGTACAGTTCATTTTGAAATCTTTCCTATCAGTTTATGAATGTAAACTTCTTTAACATTAACATTACAATAGTATTTTAAAAATTATAATTGAACCCTTTACATGATGTTTTTGATATTGTAAGAAATATTTGTTTAATTAAAGATCACACTTTTTTAATATATAACCATTTGGGTAATGTCAGTTGTACAATCATTTTGGGAACTATTTTATCAGTCCTGAAAATATTATCTGTATACAAGCCATGTGATTCAATCTTTCCACAGCTAAGTTGTTTTAAGATGTATGTCATACATGCACTAAAGATTTTACCAGGGATACTAAGAGCAACATTATTTTTCATAATAAAAAACTAGAAACCACTTGAGTAGCTACCAAATAAGAAAACATTCACATTGAAAGGTAGAGAAGAACTTATTAATTCATACAATAATTGGTTGGCAAAGTCAACCTAGAAAGTAACAGACAATTGATAACATGTTTTAGCATTCCATTTGTACTAAATACTAAAAGATGAATTAATGCAGTGACACAAATGTCTGTGCTTTACTACAGCAAGGGTAGAAGTGGGATTCCCCAGAATTTAAACTGGGACTAAAACACAGTACACATTCTGTATATGTTCATTATATAAATTGTCGGTATGAGATCACTTGTGTGTGTGTGTGTGTGTGTGTGTGTGTGTGTGTGTGTGTGTGTGTGTGTAAAGTCATTATCTTATAAGTTTCAGAAAGTTGTTTAATGTCAATTTTCAACAATGAAATTCTTTAATGATGAATTATTAATAGGAAAATATTCAACAGCAGCAAATTAAGGAAATCCCCAAATAATAATGAGTAGTATAATGTCAGCCCTTTTCACATACAGATGGGAACATCATGTAGAGAGGTCACAATAAAAACGCACAATTAAGTGTCCTTACTATCAATTTACAGCATTTGTTTTAATCTTTATCACATTTTAGCATGTAAATGGTTTAGGTGGCCCAAAAAAATATAAATTGTTTTCTTGTCTTTTCAGAAGTGTTTAAACACACCTGTTTATAAATCATTCACAAGCTTTTATTTCATGTAAGAAAACAAAACAAAACACCATGAAACATTTTACACAATCAAAAACATGAATTGAAGAATCCCCCCTTTTTATTTATTTCTAGTCTAGAAATATATATTTTTTCAAAGAACTAGGAAATGCTTAAGGAATACAATTTTACTCAAATGAATGCCTGAAACTTAAAGCTGATTTTCATCAGGGGGAAAATAAAACTAACATTAGAAATGTCCTCTTTTGCATGATTCCTCTTGAGATAAATGTTGTCTGATAGATTAAATTCCATGTATGATTTCTTGGCAAAAATGAAAATGTGGGCATGTTGCCTGAGGATATTTATGATGCATCCTGACAAAATTAATAAAACTTCAGGCAATATCCCTTTCTAATGAATCTTTTAATGATGTTGTGCTTTATGTCTGTTGGGATTTCAATTGCATGACATTGGAGTAAAGAGCTGCTTGGAACTTTAGACACAATATGCTTAATCCATGAGTGTGTTGTTAAATACACCAAGTGCTGGTATGCACTATTGATTCACACTTCTTCCCAAGACCCCCAGGAAAGGGATGAAATGTTCATTGAAAACAGTTGCCAACTCTGCCTTATTATTGAGAACCTACTTTGAACCAAAACTATTCTGGGACAAGTTATGGAACAAAAGTAAACCTAGATACCCTGTGTCTCTGGACACTTCTGACATGCTCTGGTATACTGTCATGTAATATCTCTGCCAATGCCTCCTTAATAGACAAAGGTGCCCAAGGATGCCCACCTGTCATGATGGTCAACCTGTCTGTAGCTTAGCCCAAGCTCACTAGTTAACACAGGTAGAACAGTCCGAGCTGTAGCATTTCAATTGTTCACCAGGTGCTGTCAGTATGTTTGTCTGCATTATTTCACAGTATTCCCTAAGGCAGTGTCCTCTCCCTGAACCCCTATTTTAAATTTACATATTGTGTATCTTATTCTTTTATTATTACTGAGGCATTCATTTAATAAACTACTCTAATTAAAAGTTTTACATTTACAGAAAAATGAGCAGACAATATCAAATTCCCAAATTCTCTCCGTGCCATGCACTCCACCCACATTTACTTTCTCAATATTCTACTTTGTTTTCAGAAGTCTCATTTCTTTATTGTCCTATATATGAATGCTTCCCATGTTGCTTTAATTTTATTATCATTGGTCAACATTTGAAAAAAATCATAATTCACCTCCTCCTTTCTCATTTTTAGGAGAACAAGGGAATATGAATGTAAAAGGACTTTCTATAACTTCAATGCTGTGTTTGTTTATAATATACTTCATTTAAATTTTATAAATTAAGGCTTATTTTAAAAATATTTGAAATGGGATCTTCTTTGTATATAGAATGTTATATCTTTAACTTCAATCTCGCAAAGATCTTACAGAATTTTTCTTTTGTTAAAACTGAGCTTTATTTAGATATGTGAATTGTGTTTTTTTATCAAGCTTCAAATAAAACCACAGAATATCAATGACAAATTTTATTTAAAATGTATTTTTTTTTTGCTCTCACAGATAAGGGTTGTCTACAGACAGTCCACTTCACAAGTTTTATTCAGAGGCAGTAGGTAGAGTAGGAGAGGCTTGATCAGGTTATGCCATCCTATGACTATGGAAATCACCCAGAAATTCAAGCACATTTAGAGGCTCTGTTTAAATTGTCTCTACTCATCAAGGTTGGTCCCAGACACAAACCCAAAGTCATCTAATGAAGTGTATATTCCATTCTACTTGATACCAACTGTTAATTTCAACGGAGTGAGGGCATACAGTTTTTCCAGGGAAGATGGTATGTAGATTTAAGTGAGCATTTGCCGAAACAAAATGTAATATACCACTTCAACGAGCGTTTATGCAATCCTATTCAAAAGTCAAAGTTCTAAAGAAGTAGAATAGTAACTAGTTTTATATCAGTGGGAATGATATATTGATTCGTTTTTCCCATAAAAAAGTAGTTACATATGGAGATTAGAATCAATTTTTAAATTACATTTGGGGTTAAGTGGATTTGAAGACTGGCCTGAAACCAAACCACCATGGATCTAATTATTTATGTGTTCCACTTCAGGAAAGTTCAACCTATAAATTTTTTTTTGGAGAAAAACGGGCATTTTGGAGATAGACTACATACACTGGTATACATTTTGCAGACATCCCACAGGACATATAGAATCTTATTTTTGATTGAGATGATAGAAGCTTGGAATAACATGTAATTTTATCTAGATGTGCATTTATAAAAAGTCTACATAAAAATATAGCCTAGAGCATATACTGATTTCACATATAATTTCAAAATTCACTTCATGAATTCTATATGAAAGGCTATGTACAATTTACATATAAGACACCAACTTTGTATAATGGTTTGGTTCCAAAATGTCTCATAAAGGCTCACGTGTTAAGGAATTGGACCTCAAAGGATCATTGTGCAGTGATGGAGTTTGGGGGAAATGATTGTATTATTAATATTTTGACCCACATGGTAGATTAATCCACTAATAGTGTCACAATCTGGTGGGCTATTGAGATGTAATGGAAGAGGAGGGAAGAGCAAGGAAAAAAGAGTGGAAACTCTCATGTAAATGGTCCCCAGGTTTATGGTGTTTTCTCTTTGTCTGATTATATGAGGCAAGATGTGTTGATGTACCAAATAAACCCAGTTTGATGTATCAAAACAAACAATCAACCCATGTTGTTGAGTAGAAATATAGCCACATGGCCAAGGATGAAGACTCTGAAACCATTTACTGTAATAAACATTTCCTACTTTAACTTGGTGTGCTTGCACCTTTGATTGAAGAACAAAGATCTAATCACGTGTTTGCATCTTTACATTTTCATTTGTATATTTATGATGTGGAATAAACATTAATGGAACAAAATAAAACTATAGATTTAGCAATTAAAATAAGCAGAGCTAGAGAGAAAGCTTAGTGATTAAGAATACTTACTGATCTTTCAGAGGACCAGAGTTTGTTTCCCATTATCCTTGTGGGGAGGCTCACAACAGCCTCACAACCACCTCTAATTCCATCACCATAGGATCCTATGCCCTTTCCACCATTCAAGGATACCTGAACTCACATGCACATACACACAGACAGGCACACATACACATTAATAAAAAGGATAAAAATAAACCTTAAATAATATTATAAAAAATGATGAATATGCTGTAGTTGAAAGATTACACTCATTTCATCTGCTCTTTTCCTGACTATATTTCTGGCTTCATTTCTCTTAATTTGTACCTTTGTGCATTTATTTGATATACTTCTCTCTTTCTCTCTCTCTCTCTCTCTCTCTCTCTCTCTCTCTCTCTCTCTCTCTCTCTCACACACACACACACACACACACACACACAGAGAGAGAGAGAGAGAAACATACACAATAACACAAGCAAAACTGTTGTAAAAAATAAATAGATAATAAATAAATAATGTTCTCATAAGAGTCAGAGGAAGGGGTGGTATGCTCTGGATCTGGATGTTGTGGAATGCTGTTTTCTGAGCATGAAATTGCTGTTGCTCTCTTGGACTCAAAGCAGCTATTATTACGTGGGAAAACATTGAGCCCATCTATTCGGCCATGTTATAGAGTACAGAGGATTCTCACCATTTTCTGAAGACTGATAGGCAGTTAATTGTTGACCCAGGAAGGACAGACACTCTTAATTGGTGTGGTGTATCCATACCCATGTATGTAATTCCAATGGAACTCATTGGATCAGACACAAAAGAAGAGAAAGCACAAGAATTAGTTCCTTGGAGTGGGAAGGGATGAGCGTAGTGGGAGTTGACTATGAGCAAAACAAATTAAATACATGAATACCTATATCTTCAATCTAGTATTATTATTATTAAATTATGTTATTCATAAGCAATACATGCTAATAAAATAATATTAAAAGCTATTAAGGCTTTTTTGTAAGGTATACGTATGTAGAAATAATTTTAATTTATATGGAATATGTAAGTATATTATATGCAGAGATATTTATGAATTTGGATATAAAGGAATAAAATACATTCTAATTATTTTGGATTGTGAATTTGAGAGGATGTTTTCTATTCTTTGCTTGTTCTTTCTTTTTAATCTTAGCTTTCTGAACTTGGAAGTGCTTTCAGAATATTAATTTGAATTAAGTTTAGATTTTATAAAATAAATCACCCATCCACCATAAACTTCACTGTGCTATGCATTTCAGATTCATTTTCTCAATTTCAGTTGCTAATGACTGCCAAGATCATTCCATAATCAGTCTTGCTTTTGCATCAGTGTTATGCCTTTGGTTATAATATACAACATGCAGATACTGTTCCAAAAATACCTAGAGATATATCAGTCCTCACCAAGTTTTAAGTTGCTACTTTAATTGGAGCAGAAAAAAATTGCTTTCTGCCAGTTATGGTAATAAGTGCTTATATGAAACTAAATTAACTAGTTTCATATTTTAAATGTGTTCTAGAGATGGTTTATCATGCTTGTGGACTTATGCTAGGCTTCTGGCCCAGCTGGCCTACACTTTAATAAATGGCTGCTTGTGATGACAGCTGGTAAGGGGTAGACAGAGCTGTGTTGTATCCACACATATGAACACATAAACCTCTTCAATATGCTCTCTTCTTCAATTTAGCACCTGTGAGGCATCAGAGGAGCCAGCTTTACCTTTGAATCCCACCCAATACTTGACCCTAAGGCAGAATCTCTTTTGCCGCCGAATTCTATATTGGAATATGAATATGTATGACTAGTGTTTCATTTTCATGGATGAGTATGTTTGTTTTCATCTTTTCTTGGAAATACACATAGATGTACAACAAATGCTCAGTTAGTGCAGAGACAATCTTTGTCTTTCTCATTCAGTTTTCTAAAGGGATTTATTTAGTTCAAGTTTATCAGAATTGATAATTCAGAGCAACCTCATCTGTCTGGACTTTGGTGTATGTCCCCTGGGCAATAAAAGACAAATAAAAAGATGTGTTTTATGCTGAAAGACACAAGCAGATATACTAGTGTGATAACTCTGTACTATATTACCCTAGTCTCTTGAGGACTGGACAGGATCCAGAGCAAGAGAACTAAACTAATTAATGCCTTCCTATGTTAGCACAATAAAGGTCTCAGGACCTTTTTGGCCTATTTTAAGGATTTCTATATTTTAAAAAAAATTGTGATTGTAATATAATTATGTCATTTTCCCTTACCTTGGTTCCCTCGCAAGCCTTCCAAACACACAGCCATCTTTGCTCTCTTTCAAATCCATGGCCTCTTTTATCACTGATAGTTATTGCATGATTATATGCATATCTATATACATATGTATTCCTAAATACATATTTAGAACATACTCAGTCACTATAATACTTGTATGTATGTTTTCAGGACTTTTATCACAAGACAATAAATTGGTGTGCTCAACCCTGGAGAAGACCATCTCTCTCACTACCAGCTTTTCTTAGCTGCCTGTAGTTGTTTATGTAGGACTGAGGTCTGATGGATCATCCCCCACCTACATTAGCATGTCTATGGTTGCCATCTTCTGTTTGGCTCATGATTAGACAGTCATGTTGGTGAGATTTCATGGGTACAGTTTCTGACATTATTAAGAGACACATGCTTCCAAGTTCCTCTGGATATTACACAATCTTTTTGTTCCTTCTTTTACAACAATCCCTGAGACATAGGTGTGGGAGCTGATTTGTAGATGTATCCTTTTGGACAGCGCTCAAAATCTCTGTGTTTTGATTTGCTGTGGTTTCCTGTAATCATCTACATTATGAGTGAGGACTACATTATCTGTGGCTATAATGACAAATATTTATAATGTATTTAGATACTATACTGTATATATATTTAGTAAAGTAATATTTGTAGGTTCTCCTCTGACATGCATACCTTCTAGAGCCCTGGTAAATTGGCAAGATTTCCAGTGCCAGCATGATTTCCCTATTCTTGAGCAGGTCTTATATCCTATTTACAAAGCTGTTGGTTACTGTCAAGGTATGCATGCCCTTACCACACACTTAGGGTTATCATTGGCATCTTGTATATTGTTACGGTTCACAGACATCATACTTGGATAGGGATGTTAGTTACTTCCCTTCTTTGGAATCTTATGTGTTGCTTTCTGGTACAATGAAAGCCAATCCTCAGTGAGAAGGCTTTCATTTCAGTTCCAGCTCATTAGCCTCTGTTTCCTTCATCTGAAGTGAATAATATCTTATCCTCAGTAATAAGGATTTACTGTTCACCTTTGGAGGTGGGGGGTGGGGGTAAACCAAGGGAAATAGCAACCTCTTATAATGATCTGTGGTTACTTGGAGAACTTGACCTAATGATTAATACTCCAAAGAAGGCTTCTCATGTCTTCTGTTGAGGTTTTTGTTAGATGGCCACACTTCTTAAAGGTTGGAAACCTCTTAGCCTTGACATACAGAAGGATTCGTGTACAGCTCTAAAGTGATACGAAAGGCTGAAGCTATAGTCATGTTGATGTCTATATATGGTTCTATGATACTCGATGCATGTGCAGATTTATACAAGCACCATTAAATAAAGATGCAGAAGTAGTTCATCACCACAAATATGCACTCTTTTCTGCCTTTCACACCAACTCCTGTCTCCTCCCCAGTATAATTACTTCCATATCAATCACCAACTTGTTTTCCATCTTAATACTTGGGAAATTTCAAGTATGTTATACAAATGAAATTAAGTGTTATATTACATTTTATTTTTTTCTCAGCTCAACATAATCTTACTTATAGTCAGAAATTAGTAAATTAAGAGCTAAGAGGTAGCTGAAGCATAAAGGTTAAAGTGATCAAGAATGTGTAATAGCAGTGTGATGGAGAGTGGTTACTCTCTTTACATTTTATTGGCAAAAGGGAAAATGTTTTAATTCTTCTGTAAACAAATGGAAAGATATTTTATCACATAATATTACACACAATACTAAGTAAAAGAAACTATTTTGGATGTATTTCTGGATTAACATATGTACTGTTTATTTTTCTGTTGCTGTGATGAAACACCATGGCAAGTAGCAACATATGCATGAACAAGTTTACTTTGAGGTGTGGTTCCAAAGTGTTACGAGCACCATCAAGTCAGGAAGGGTTGACAGCAAGCAGCAGGCATAATGAGGTGTATGCAGCCAAGATATGTCTTCTTCAACTGCAAACAGGAAGCAGACAGAAACACGGAAGTGGGGCTAGATTATCCTTTCAAATTCTGCGCCCACTGATACATTTTCTCAAAAAGTTGCACTACCTCCCGAAATGCCACCTTGAACTAGAGGCCAAGTATTCAAATACATGAGCCTGAGCCCATCGAAAAACACCACAATATACACAAATGAAGGATATGGTCAGGAAGTTAATACTGTATATTGATTACTCTCAATTTTCTGCATCAGTCACCTATTAAAATGGATAGAGTTTTTATTGGATAGTATAATTAAAGAACATGTTACATTTTATAGAAATTAAAATTATCTAATTGATTGATGATCAGGAAAAGAAATAACAAAACAAGATTGGTTTGGCCATTTTACAAAATTGTCTGAATGTACAGTACATTCAATTCTGAATAAATCATCCATAATATTGGTCTGTCTTCCCCTGATTCTTACAAATAACAGATAGAATTGGCTGAATATGTTATAACCAGAAATTTATACTGATTTTTTGGGGGGAGTCAAATATTGGGGACATTCATTTTAAACTTTGAGTATTCTTGCTCACATGCTAGAATTTTAAAATATAGTAGCATCGATCATCTAGCAAGGCATATTAATTATAGCCATTTAATGTTTCAACAAATGTATCATTGAGTAAATTGTGTGCTGACATTGTGAAATGGGCATAAATACCTGTCTTCTGCCATGGTACAAGTTTTTCATCACATTAATGGTTTCACATACAGTACCGGCTCTATTTCATCTATGTCTTTCCTTCCTGAGATTCATCATCTTCCCATGCTCAATTATTCTATTCAGGACAGCAACTTGCTACTGCAGTGTTAAATTTATCAGAACAGACAAATCTAAGAGGGCATCTCATCCATCAGTCTGTCTCCTGATTGGATTACATTTGGGATAATCCTATTTATAAACGCCAGAAGAAAAGGTGATTCTGCAACTTACCTGGGTAACAATTAAATTATTTAAACCTTTCTACTATCAACTATCTTCCTGAAATTTTTCTCCAAATGCACCATGCTACAAACAGAGCCAGCTGATTAATATCTTGTTTTATCTTTCAAAGTCTAGCAAAAGGATTCATTCAAGACTATTGAGTTGATATAAGGTCATTCTTGATAACTGAGTAATGAAATCTCCTGTGTCCTAACTAATGGTGTAAAGAAATTTCTGCTGTTCAATATTTCTATGAACTTCTGGACAAACTTTGTTTAAGAGAAATTTTAGATTTAAAGAAAAAAATGAAGCAGATACTAGGGGTTCTCAATGCATAACCTATTTCACTGGATTTCCATACTGCTGTCATCTCATATAATTATTGGATACATGAGACAAGTATTGTGCCAATTTTGATAGATTTTTCAGTCTTTCTGTAGACTGAAATATAGAAAATCAATTCTTTTCCATAATTTACTACATGGTTTAAAATTTAAATTCTGTTCTTAAAATATGTCCTAATTTAGTTTCAAGACTAATTTTAAAGTCAATAAAAGAAAAATGTATATATCTATTTCTGTTGTACCCTTATTTACATGGATTGATGTACACTTAGGTACATGCATGGTTTAGCTATATTTTTGGGGACTTATACATCTTTAAAGATTAATCTCTGATACTCACTATATTTCCATGAATGTTAGAATACTTAATTTACTTAAATGTTTCTGTCTTTCAAATTTCCTAGTCTTGTTATTTCTTTATTCCTTGCTCACAGAATTATGTTTAGGATATGTTATTTGCAAAAGGAGATGCTTGTTCTGAAAACAGAAGATAAAATTATAATTTTGTTTCATTTGCTGTCTTGTATAAATTCTGCAATGACCCAGAGGCAATTGCTAAAATATAGACTTAGCATGTTCTTTAAAAATAGAGTTTAATAATATCCAAAATTAAAATATTTATTGGTATATACCTTATCATAGTTGATGGTATAAGAATTCAAAATTTGAAATTTCAGAAAATGGAATGGATCCGTTACTTTAACACCAACAGTAGCACAGTAAGCCAAATATTGGTAAGTTTCCTTTTAAAATAAAATTTCAAAATAAAATATAGAACATGGTCCAGTGTTGTAGAATATTATTTTAAGATGTGTTACATTTGTTTATGCTGTGGAACATTTGTTTAATGATGCAAAGATGTGTTTCATTTGTTTATATTGTATTTGTTTAACTCTGTGAAGCTGTGTTTCTGTGCCTGTCTAAAATGCCTGATGGTTTAATAAAGAGCTGAACAGCCAAGAGCAAGGCAGGAGAAAGGATGGGTAGGGTTGGCAGTCAGAGAGAGTAAACAGTAGGAGAAATCAGGGAGGAAAAGAAGAAAGAAGGGACACAAGGAGAGGAGGACTTCAGGGGCCAGGCACCCAGTCACACAGCCAGCCAAGGAGTAAGAGCGAAAGTAAGAAATACAAAAGTAAGAGAAATGGTAAATCCCAAAGGTAAAAGGTAGACAGGATAATTTAAGTTAAGAAAAGCTGGCAAAAAACAAACAAACAAAAAAACAAGCCAAGCTAAGGCCGGGAATTTATAATTAAGAATAAGCCTCCCTCTATAATTTATTTGTGGGCTGGGTGGCAGCCCTCCAAAAAGAACAAAAACAAATAACATTTTGATGCTCCATGTGCGGCTGTAGAAAGCTCAACAATAGTCTGGGAATGGAGTTGTATGAGGAGAATTCTGCGTTCTTGTGAGAAAACTACAAGAAAATAATTCTTATGACCTCAGTTTCTTTAAAACATAGAATTATTCTTGGAATTTGTTTCATGCTTCTCTCAAGTATTATGGATAGAAGTGAGTTTACTTCAGATTATTGATTACAAGTGGCTGTTGTTGTTTCTTTATATGCCTTCATGGAATATAAAAAGCATGTTTTTGCTGTGTGGGGCTTGCCCATCAGGTGTGGCTTGCCCACAACCTGGGGCTTGTCAGTTTTAGCTCCTTTGTGTCAGATTCCATCACCTCTATAGAGGTGACACCTGAACAGGGACCTAAAGGCAGCTCCAAGAGTGTGGGAACCCTCACAGAAGGAGATGAGTGAGAATCATGGGGAAGAAACCAGGGAAGGCTTTGTTGGATGTCAAGCTTGTGCATTGTTTTATAAAGAAAGGAAGAGCACAAGGATTAAAATCACAACTAGCAGATTGCTTTCAAGTTGTTTAGGATTATAATTCCTGGTTCATAGAAGGAACTTTAGATTAAGAAGAATGGGACATCTTGTTCCCTTATGACCCATACTTCTTAATCTAAAGTTTTCTCAGGATGGTCGAGCTGGAACAGGGACAGAGTGGGAGAGCAAGGAAAAAGATACCAGGATAGAGGGACACATCATAGGATAGGGATAAACAGGGTGCTAGAGAAGTTCCTAGGAATCCACAAAGATGACCCCACCTTAGACTAATAGCAATAGTAGAGAGGGTGCCTGAACTGGCCTACTCTGGTAATCAGATTGGTGAATACCCTGTTATCATAGAGCCTTCATCTAGTAACTGATGGAAGCAGATGCAGAGATCTACAGCCAAATACCAGGCTAAGCTACAGGGCTCCAGTCGAAGAGAGTGAAGATGAATTCTATGAGCAAGGGGCAACAAGATCATGATGGGGAAATATACAGAGACAAACAAACGAAACAAATGGGAACTCATGAACTGTGGAGCAATAGCTATGTAGCCTCCATGGGACTGGACTAGGCTCTCTGCATAAGCAAAACAGTTATTTAGCTTGACTTGCTTAAGGGGCCTCCTGACCTTGGGATCAGGATCTGTCGATGGTTCATGAGCTGGCTTTTTGGAGCCCAGTACCTATGGTGGGACAGTTTACACAGCCTTGGTGAAGGAGAAGGAGTTTTGATCTGCCTCAACTGAATGTACCAGGCTCTGCTGACTCCTCATGGGAGGCTTTGCCTTGGAGGAGGTGGGAATAGGGAGTTGGTTGAGGGGGAGAAGGCTGGGTAACAGGAAGAGGGAGGAGAGGAGGATCTGCAGTTGGTATGTAAAATGAATAGAAAATTTCTTAATAATCAAAAAAAGAAGTATGGGACATAGTATAAAAGAATATCAAAAAGGCATATAAAATGGAGGAGAGATCACTGTTGAATTTTGGGTTGCTTGAGCACTAATTTGCACTGTTGAGTATGATGAGGATATTAATAACAAGGAAGAGATGACTAATTCCTTGAATGAATATAAACCTGTGCATCTGAGGTGTGTGCCTCAGAGCATGTGTATTGGTCTTAGGTTCCTCATCCTGCTTGACCCATGGATCTGCCATAAATGCCTCTGAGCATGTGTTTTGGTCTTACATTTCTCATCCCCCTTTGCCTCAGCTTGTAGTTTGGATGGATACAGATCCTGTGATTTTTACTAATGAGTCTGTATTTATTACTAGACCTCTGGAGTGTCATAGACTCATTCATTCATTTGAATAAGGAACTGCATTTACATTTTTCTTGGGATTTGCATTTACTTTTCACTTCCCATTTGAATAGGATGGCATAATATTTATATTCCTATTAAAGGGCAAAAATGGGCTTAGGTTCTACTGTAGACCCAAACTACTAATTATATGGGTCTCTTTTCAAGCTATTTTCTATATCAGTGGTTCTTATCAAACTCCACCCCCTCCACAAAGAAAAAACCCAGGGTTTCTTTTTAATTAACTTTACTGACACACAACTATGCATTTAAGGTGAAAAAAACTTTTGAACAGGACTTACAAGAATCATTCTTTGATTTGGTCTGGCCACATTACTCTTGTAAATATTTTAATGATTTTTAAAGTATATATATATTATATATATATTATTTTTAGCACTATCCATTGTTTCTTGACTCTGAAGGTGCTCTTTCTTGGTTATATCACTAGCTTTATTTTTTTAATTATTACCCTTATTTGTGTGATTATATTGTAGTTATAATATATTTCCCCTAGTTTTTTTTATCCCTTCAAACACTTCATCCATGATCTCCTTCTAACTCATGACCTATTTTTTTTCTTCCTTAATTGTTGCTACATGCAGTAGTGGTGCTACATCCACATATAATATCTTCATGTTTAGAAGGTAGATGATAAGATTTGAGTTGTGAACTAATTGAAGGCTTTTATATGAGACTAAACAGCACTGGATAATTATTTAAATGATGTCATTGGATATGAGAAGCCTCCTCCTCAACCAAACTGAATAATTTATATGAGCAATTTTGTGGGATAATCTACTCAGAAGTGTTTGTGTATTTGGTATTAATTTTATCTATGTATCTGATATATTTATTATCAGATATTGGCTGGTTATCTCACAAGCTTTGTGCCACCATTGCGTTAGCATAACTTGTAAGAACACCATTGAACACCATTGTTGATCCAAGGGTTTGTGACTGGGTTGGTTTACCTTTCTCCATTTACACATGAAGTGTACATTCTTACATTTACACATGAAGTGCACTTTCCCTTACCAAGAACCCTAACAAATAGGAATGATAGCCCAGGAATTAACATAGTAAAAATGGCCATCATACCAAAAGGAATCCATTTTCAATAAAAGAAAAAAAATGAAGGAAAAGCAGATTATTAACTTACATAAAAATTCAACCAAGAAAACAAATCTGCTTTTCTTTCTTTCTTTCTTTCTTTCTTTCTTTCTTTCTTTCTTTCTTTCTTTCTTCTTAAGAGATTTTCTACTCATTTAACATACAGCTTGGTACTGGCATAAAACCCAGCATGTGGACCAATGGAATTGAATTGAAGACCCTGATATTAATCTGCACACGTATGAATACCCAGTTTTTGACAAAGAAGCCAAAACTGTACAATGAATAACAGAAAGCATCTTCAACAAGTGGTGCTGACAAAATTGGATGTCAACATGTAGAAAATAGATCCATATCTGTCACCATGCACAAAACTTAAGTCCAAGTGGATCAAAGACTTCAACATAAATCCAGTTACTCTGAACCTGATAGAAGGGAAATTAGGAAGTAGTCTTGAACACATTGGCACCGGAGATCACTTCCTAAATATAACACCAGTAGCAAGACACTGAGAGCAACAATTAATAAATGAAACCTCTTGAAACTGAGAAGCTTTTGTAGGGCAAAGGACATGGTCAATAAGACAAAAAGACAGCTTACAGAATGAGAAAAGATCTTCACCAACCCCACATCTGACAGAGGGCTGATATCCAGAATATATAAAGAAATCAAGAAACTAGACAACAAAATAACAAACAATTAAAAAATGGGCTACAGATCTAAACAGAGAATCCTCAAAGGAAGAATCTCAAATGGCTGAAAGACATTTAAGGAATTGCTCAACATCCTTAGTCATCAGGGAAATGCAAATCAAAATGACTCTGAGATACCATCTTATACCTGTCAGAATGGCTAAGATCAAAAACAGTGAAGACAGTTTATGTTGGAGAGGATGTGGAGCAAGGAGAACACTCCTACACTGTTGGGAATGCAAACTTGTACAGCCACTTTGGAAATCAGTATGGCAGTTTCTCAGAAAATTGGGAATCAATCTTCCTCAAGACCCAGCTATACCACTCTTGGGTATGCTCAATCATATCTCAAGGACACATGCTCAACTATGTTCATAACAGCATTATTTGTAATAGCCAGAACCTGGAAACATCTTAGATGCCCCTCAACTGAAGAATGGATAAAGAAAATGTGGTACATATACACAATGGAGTACTGCTCAGCAGAGAAAAACAATGACATCAAGAGGTTTGCAGGCAAATGGATGGAACTAGAAAAAAATCATCCTGAGTGGGGTAACCCAGACTCAGAAAGACAAACATGGTATGTAGCTTGAGTTTTCCTGACTGGCCCACAGTCAGGACAAACTCTCTCACCTGCCAGTCCCACAGCCACTCAGACCCAACCAAGTAAACACAGAGACTTATATTGGTTACAAACTGTATGGCCGTGGCAGGCTTCTTGCTAACTGTTCTTACAGCTTAAATTAATCCATTTCTATTAATCTATACCTTGCCACGTGGCTTGTGGCTTACCGGTACTTTACATCTTCCTTGTCCTGATGGCGGCTGGCAGTGTCTCTCTATCTCAGCCTTCCACTTCCCAGCTTTATTCTCCTCCTTGTCCCGCCTACACTTCCTGCCTAGCCAATGGCCAATCAGTGTTTTATTTATTGACTAATTAGCAACACATTTGCCATACAGAACATCCCACAGCAATGGTATGTACTCACTCATAAGTGGATACTAGATATAAAGCAAAGGATAACCAGACTGCAATCCACAGCTCCAGGGAGGCTAGTTAGTAAGGGGGACCCTAGGAAGGGTGCATGGATCGTCCAGTGATGGAGAAATGGATGAGATCTACATGAGCAAACTGGGGATGGGGGGCGTAATGGAGGAGGGACATGGGGGTGAGAGCTTAGAGGAGTGGGAAGGTTTCTTTCTTCTGCAAAAAAATATATTTTTTTTAATTTTTAATTGTAGATAATCTCAGGAAACTTAAACAGTGGCAGTTTTAATGAGAATGTCAAGCATTTGAATACTTGATCCCTCCACAAACTTTGGCTGCAGTTTGGAGAGGCTTAGGGCATATGGTTTTGTTAGAAATGGTTTGTCATTAAGAAATGGCTTTGAGAACTTAAGTCCTTAGTCCACTCCCAATTTGCTCTCTCCAATCCATGCTTGTAGTTGAAGATGTGATCTCTCATCTTACGGCCCAGCAGTCATTCCTGCTTGCTACTTCCTGTCTTTTACATGCCACCCTAGAGTCTAACCCTCCGGAACCTAAGGTAAATAAACTCTTTCTTCAAAAAGTTGCATTGGTCATGGTGTTTTATCACAAGTCAGTGAAAGTAACTAATAGAAATGCTGTTATAAAGAGCAATCTGTAATACTTCTTGGAACAGAACAGTGTTCTGCCTTAGAATGTCTCTATATAAGAGCAAAAGTCCCAAATAAAATGTATAATGTCACAAAGCACCGAATAAGCCAATATGAAATTCTGAAATATCCCCTTATTCAATTCTATCTATTCCCATGCTTCCAATTGAATAAAAAGCACATGGTTCTTCCTGAGGTGTGAAGATAAAAATTTTTAAAAAATGAAGAAAATTATTCCAGTAGGTTCCTGAACTATTTAACTATTTCATGTCATCTTGGGTTAAAGTTCCTGAGAGTGACTAACACCCAGAACGAGTTTCTCATCTCCTGGCCATGATTGCTGAAATTGCGACCTGAGCAGTTTGGTTCAATGCCAATCCTAACAACTGGTCAATTAAATACACAAGCAATAGTGGAAAACAGCAAGGAGACTTTTTCAAGGGGCCACATTGAGAAGAGGAATGAATTAAGAGGTCCAGTGATCTCTCAACCTGTCTTCCATCTACAGGAGTCCTGAGATGAGGAGCATGCCTAGCTAAGCCGTCCTCCTGTGTGGTCCCCTGCACCATTAATCAATCATTGTGTGTGCTCAAATATCTCCTCCAAGGCGACCTGACTAGTTGTTAGAACTGGATAACATCTTATTCTTGGAGAAAAGTTACCCTCTGTCTCTTACCAGATCCCAGAATCTCCCTTTTTCTAGCATGAGATGCTTGGGGAAATTTGAATTATTGGAATGGGGTCCATTGACCAAATAGTTAACTTAAGAGAGGGATGCTTCTTTTTAGAATATCTATATTTCTACCAAAATGGCTACATACTGCAGAATCTTACAATGCAATTTTGATAATATAAGTAACTTTTAAAAATCAAGTCCTCTCCTTCCTGTGATTGCTTTCCTTATCAAAGGCAATTGTTAGACTTGGTTGTTTCATTTTGTTTCTGCTTTTGCTTTGATTTTGTTGCTGTTGTTTGTTGCCTGGAAATGGAAAAGGTAAATATCATTTATTGTCTCAAAAGCAGAGGACTTTATCAAACATCTTAATACAGTGTGAAATAACACAGGTTCTCTCTTTTAAAAAGAAAATGAGCAACACTAGAAAGGGAGGAAGATTGGAGACACAGGAATTTTAGGAAAATATTGTAATAAATGTAGGAAAGGCAATGAGAACTAAGGCATAGATAACAGGACTGGGAAAAATGGGGGAACGAGCACAGAAGGAAAGTCCACCAGGATTCATTTTAAATAAACACACGAGTCATAGTTAGGAACTCAAGTTTTACCAACAGCTTAAGCTTATTCTGGGGAAAAATACTACAATTAAGTAGAAAATCTTGACTTGTGCTCTCAGCGATACAATAAAATGGGGATATATTTATATATCTCTAAATGCTCTAGCACTTAGGAAAAAGGCACAGATGGAAAAATACACAACTCTCACACATTACAGGTAGAAGCAGGTGACTATAGGAAAATATGAAACCAGGCAAATGAAATCACTCAGTGGGAAAAGGAGCTTGCTGTCAAAGCTGAGGACCTGAGTTTGATTCCTCAAGGCTCTCAAACGTCCTATGATATCTAAAGGAATTCTGTGGCATTTGAACACCACACACTAAATAAATAAATAACAAATTAGTAAATACATAAGTAAATAAGAAAAACAAAGGATACCTGAAAAGGAATGTAGAAGTATGATGTATAACAATTCCTAGGAGCCAATACACATGATTTGTCATTCCCAAATACGTGTGTAAAGTTAAATGAAACAAAGAAATATTGTTTTCAAAAGACAAAAATGCAAAAATGTGTTCTTTATTATATCATCTAGTCTATTATCTACAATCGTCTATAAAATATGAACAAAACCATTATATAAACATTCCGTGATCGAGGCTGGGCATGATGGCACACCTAGCACTCAGGAAGCAGAGGCCTGTGGATCTCTGTGAGTTCGAGGCCAGCCTAGTCTGTAGCCAAGGCTGTTACACAGAGAAACCCTGTCTTGAAAAACATACACACAACAACAAGAAAAAAATTGTGTTCCATAGTGAAAATACAAAATAATTGCATGCTATATATTCATAAGGGACATATTTATAAAAGCACATTGAATATACATTTGAAACAAATTGTTACAGGAAGCATGATTAAATTTCTATAAAACGTCAACATATTTGGAACATTCTGGAAGTTAAAGTAGAGAATTTTTCTATATGTGCCAATGGTTACAGTGTCTGCAGTTAGAAAAAAAGTTAGGAAAGACTTTTTTCACTTTTCTAAGACTTTTTCCCCCAAAGAATACTCTAGGTATCACTGTTCTGTTTTGTGAACTTAGAACAGCAGCACCTCCTTCTACTTAGATAGAGAGCTGAATGAATGGTCCAGTCATCAGTGTTTCACGGGCACTGAGTGATTTCAAGAGGGAATTACTAACTTTTATTCAAGGAAGGAAACCAAGAAAATATTATAATTTATATTTCTATTTTGAACAGTTGGCCTTTTTAAAGAAGCCAGACTCTTCCTCTGTTTTCTGCACCCAGAAGAAGTCTCTTTATGCACAAAACAGTTACACCCACCCAACAGATTTGCTGTGAAAACTGAAATGGTTAAATCCAATAACAATACTCAGTGTGTATTTAAGATTTAAACCTTTTTGCTAATGACAGAATCTCATATTATTATTATCTTAAAATACTGTTTTTATATAGTTCTTTCAGTTTTTATTTGATAAGTAAAAATACATACTGTTCTTAAAATGTAAATAAAAATAGAAAAAAAAACCCTAAGAAATATAACATCTTATTGGGATACCCTGACCTTCAAAGACAGTCAATTTTTCTCAGTTTATTCAATTCACTGAAAATATAGTATGTGGCTATTGTATTGTGGAATGCTGTGCTGTGATATTTAAGCTTACTTTATGAATATCTCTATGTACATGGGGCAACATCACAATGAACTTGGAATCACAGGCCATTGGTTTTCATATCCTTGACATTTTTTTACTGTGTGTTCATTTCTATGTTTATGAGTTATATGATAGGAAATAAATATTAATATATACCACTTTAGAAAAGATAATGAATATACATAAATAGGCAAGCTAGGTGATATATTTAAGGTCATATAATAAAATTGTATTCACCATTTCTAATACTTTTTCAACAGTGACAAGGAAAGAGACAAGAAAAATGTCCAAGAAATTTTCAAGTTTACAAACCACTATATAGAGCAAACAAGGACCTTCAGATACAGGGGATTGAAGAATCTTAAGACACCAAAATACATCCAAGCAGAGCTCAAGTTTATCCACAAATGCACAAAATATATATATTTAAAACTTTGTGTGATTGTGTTGTTAATTTTATTATTATTATTATCATTTTTATATGTGGCTGTATAGTGGGAGGATGTGGTCGTGTTTATGTGGGGGTCTCTGTGCATTAGTGTGCATGTATATGTGGAGGTCTAAGCATCTTCCACTTTACTTTTTGAGCCTGATGACGCTATGGTTGTAGGTCAATAAGCCAATGATCTGTGTGTCTAAGCCTCTTCAGCATTGGGAGCACAAGTGTTTGTCCCATCTCAGTTCTTTATGTGCACAAGGGGAACCATTTTAGGTCCTCATCTTGGGCAATAAATACTTTCCCAAAAGAGATATTTTTTTCAGACTCATTACATTCTTAAAGCACAATAAAGTACATAACAGATATCTCAAGAGTTGAAGTTTTGTTTTAAAATAATATAAATTCAATTTTCTCCTGGGGTAAACAAATTATTTATATAATGCCAATGGATATGTTCTCCTCTATATCTTCATATACATGAATTATTTTGTTTTAATTGCCTAAATATCAGTACAACTATTGTGATAAGGTGCTATATTCTCTACTAATAGGATCGACATATCACCTTACTATCACTGAAAGAAACCAATGATCATTTACTAACCAGTGTTTAAGATTATGGACACTAAAGAACACTGGCTTTGAATTTAACTCTGTTGCTTACCCATTGTATGATATCATCCAAATATTCTACTGTCCCTTCTCTATCTTTTCTCTCATTTACAAAGTAAACATAAAAAGAATTATACCCACAGATAAAGTAGACATCATCCCTCATCAAGGAACCTTCTCATCTGTAACAGACTGAGACCATTACAGAACAATCAGTGTGCAGAGTTATGGAGCCCAGACTCAACTGATACACCTACAACATAATTCCTGCACCAAAAGATCAGGGAACATCGCTGAAGATGGGGAGGAAAGAGTGTAAGAACCAGAGAATCAGAGAGTCTATTGTGAGAGTGTGTATCCTAGGAACATCGGAAGTTACACCTATAAAAATCTCATCAATATGACTTCACAAATAGGAGCAGAACAAGGATGACATCAAATAACACACCTAACTGCTATATACATAAAGTCTCAATAACATATGTCAAATAAGAACAACAACATAGGTGCTATCATAGATGGGGAAAGCAAATAAGACTTAAAACTTACATGAAGAACTATAGACAACTAAAACATATTGAGAGCAGAAGAAATAGTAATTCCCTGGGCAGAGCACACCAGTTCTTTATCCAATACCAAATAGTTAGGCCTGAAAACATGCATACAACTAACATATACACTGATAAGGCTGTAGTTTTGTATTATATATATATATATATCATATACGCCCACATATATATAAAACAACAATTAATAAAAAATGATGCCATTTATTGGAAAAAGAGCAAGAAGATCCGTATGGGACAATTTGAAGGGAGAAAAGGGAAGGATAATGAACTGGTTATTATTTCAAAACAATTAATTAAAAAATAAAATTCAAGAAATAATTATAAATTATAATAATAGTAATGTAATTCTTATGATAATTATGTATATAAAAAGTTAATACTCATGTTGCACTGGCTAGTAAATAGAAATCACACACTATCCCTTGCCCACTACTCATTTCTACACATTTATACACCTGTAGTGAACATTGTGTTCTGCTCTCTATATACAAATACATTTGTCTATGGACCCTGTTGCATGCAAATTTTGTGGAAGAAGTTACCTCAATGATGTGTCTGTAGTCTTCCCTTGATGAAATATCATCATAAATGCCAAATTACTAAGACTATCTGGAATGTCCTAGTGCATGCGATTATAGGAGACTCTCTCTAGCTAGTTAAATATGGACATTTTAGAATAGGTTGATCAATTAATATTTTTCTTTAATGAATTATACTATGTCAGAAAAGATATAATTCCATCCCTATATAAAGGATTATGGGTTATTTGATTTTTTAAACAATATGACAGGAAACAAGACAATATGAACATTTTATGTGATTAATAGGATAAAATAAAATGATACATCTTTTTATTACTGCAAAACAACCTTGTCTCCTAGAGAAATATCTCTCTTGTCAAAAAAGCTTTTTATGTAGATGTGTGACTTGGCATTCATTATTATATTTACTAATATCTTTCTTTGATCCTCTCAAAAAAACAGTGGATAAAACTGTGACAGTTTGAAGAGATGAGATATGAAGAAACTTCCTGGAAATACCGCAGAGCATCACACAATTATTTACTTTGTTGTTGTTGTTTTTTTTTTTTTTTTACCACACAAACATTACTTACTCTTTTTCCCAAGACTAATGCTTTTGGTTTTCTCTTTAAAGTGGTTTTGAAAACTTTTGTTTTTGTTTTTTTTTTTGCTTTTTTCTATTTCTACTGTGACAGCATGGCGTAGTGGATACCGGGAGATAGCTGTTTAAAAGAGGAAAAGGTTTCCATGTAAGGTCTATTGAGTTCATGGCTTTAATCCAGAAACTCAAGGCAGCAGAGGTGTGCAGCTTAGGCTGCTTATCACAACAGCCAGCCAGCAGACACAGAGATGAGTGAGAAGGACAGAGAACAGGAAACATCCTTCACAGGCATTCCCTAAGTGGTACACTGCCTCCAACTTTCCTGAACGTACAGTGTGTGCAGCCTTTACGACCTAAGCACCTTTTAATGACCGCATTTACCAGCTGTGAGCCAAGTCTTCAACACAGAGAGTATTTAAGAGGACACTACATGAGCAATCCAGAAGACACCCTAGTGGAAACTTTCAACGTCTTTAATCTAGACTCATTGCAAAGTTGTTCTGAGAGGCCACCTGGTCTCATTGCCACCCACATACCCTACTAGACCATATAGCATACACAAGGTAGAGAATGGATTTAAATGTTGAATACTGTGATCTCAGAGGAAAATCATGTCACATCAAATCCACATTTAAAATTACTCATGAAGTCAAAGACTGTGTCATTGAAGACATCATGCTGCATCTTTAAATAGTTTTGGTTCTCCATTTAATGTGCCTATGCCAACCTTACTCCATTTTTTTTAAATCAATGTGTCAAACAAATTACCACCTGATGATATCTTGACACATTGTCTAGGTATTGACAAGACTCAGCTAAACACTTTTCATTCTCTATGCTCCTGTTTGTGTTATTACTTAGATTACAGCTGTGGGATAAATGAACATGATAGTAGAAGCTATCTCTAGTACCTAGAAGGTCTCCTTGTAACTGGTAGATATATGTTCTCAATAAATTGAGCAACTATAAAGATTTCCTAAATGAGGTTCATATATTTTTATTCTGATTATAAAACAATAGGAACATGAAAATACATGGATTTCAGAAAATTAAGAAAAAAATATTTCATATTTCAAATAATTAATTGTTCCTACCTATCCCAGCAGACAGAATTAGTGAAGATGTTTTTTGGTGTATGTCTTTTGACGTCACATTCAACAGAAGTATTTTATGTAAATGGGAACAAAGGAGTCACTGTAGTGTCAGTCAAGTAGAAATCTAGAGAAACTTAATAGAAGGAATTAGAGGCTTCTAAACAAATGAGGGGTGGATGAATTAGCACTGGGAAAGGCTCTGCTTCTGTTTATTTGCTGCCAGTTTCTCAGTGTGTAGCAGTTTTCAGAGGATGGTCACAGCTCCGTATGCAAAGAATTAAGCAAATAACAGGAAAGAGCCAGGTCCGCTGTGATCACTTCATGACTACTCAAGAATATGGTTTTCCCACTAAACCTAGGGGGAGATAAGAAAACCAAACTCTTCCCCTGAGTCTGCCAAAGGAGCTTAACTTTCTACAGAGACCAAAGCAACAGTCTGGATTTCATTAATACTTTTACTCTCTCTACTCCCACAATTTCAGGATTATATGAAGCACTATATGTTTTAATTCTGAAATTATCTTAAACAACCCTTATTCTGTTCAAATTTACTTCCAGAAACTCCTTTCTTTATGAAAACTTAACCTGGAAATACATCCTTAACACTGAGATAATATACAGTTGCATTTGGGAAACTCAAGGTACAACAGCAGGCTATGCGTAGTAGGATTCATCATTTAAAGAACGTGAAAAGTGTGATTTTTTTTACTCTAGATTTACACTATATAAAGAAATGAAGAACAAAATTGAATTGTGGATCTCCAACATTAGGTAGGAATTCTAATACATATATAAGAGTATATATAGTATATATATTCTAATATATATATATATATATATATATATTATCAAAAGAATTTTTCTTCTAACTAGTATAAGTTATTTATGATAACCATTCCAGTGCATGGAGTTCTTAATTAAATTAAGGAGTTTGAAGGAAATGAATGTTCCAGTGATTAATTGATGCAGTAGACTACAAAAAGGCAGAAGGAAAGTAAATGGAATTTCAGCAATCGAGAAAGTTGTAAACAGAAGGAAAAAGGACAGAAAAAAATATAAAGAAGCTAATCCCCTTCTTCAAAAAAGTTAAGACAATCTACGAAGTCAGAATCTTCATGTAATGTTTCTAAACCAGTCTTGCCTAGTGGGAGCTTAGAAACCTGCTTAAGCACACATGCACACGCAAGCACACACACACGCACACACACTATATCATTTGGCAAGTTCTAAAGCAAATGAATAATGAAATATAAAGAAAGATCATCACTACTTCACTCCTCAGTGTCGAAAGAGGCTAAGAGAGAGAAAAAATGGAGAGAAAGACACACACAGAAGGAGGAGAGAAAAAGAGAGAGGAAAAGTACCAGGAGCAGTTTGCTTTTCTCTCAATATCATCATAGTCTCATCTATAGTATATTTTTTGTTTTTATCTTATTCTTTAAGTATTTGAATAGAGCATTAATAATTTTAGTAAAATATATAGTCTTAAAATGATACATTGGATAAAATATTGTGTAAATGTAAGTCATAAAGTGTGTATATGTTTTACCAAAAGCATTCTGACTTGAATGTTAACTTTATGAAACTGTTAATTTATTTCTGGTATTTTGGCCTTCTGTGCTTTTAGTTTTGAGGACAATGTGTGCTAGGAACCACTCCCACCACCTGACCTATCTCATAGCCCCTTCGGCTTCGTTATGTATTAGCAGCCTGGAAAACGCATTTGTTAGTACCTCTAGTCCAGGTTGAACCCAATTTCCTCTCAAATTTGGGGCTTTAGTATATGATTTAAAGAAACTAGATATTTTTCTTTACCATACTCAAACCAATTTGCCACAGTATTGTCTCACCTGTCATTGTCTATTGTTCTCCAACAAAACAAAACAGCAACAACAGAACCAAAATACCACAATCAAAACACACAAAATCAGCCGGGCGGTGGTGGCGCACGCCTTTAATCCCAGTACTCGGGAGGCAGAGCCAGGCGGATCTCTGAGAGTTCGAGGCCAGCCTGGTCTCCAAAGCGAGTTCCAGGAAAGGCGCAAAGCTACACAGAGAAACCCTGTCTCGAAAAACCAAAAAAAAAAAAAAAAAAAAAAAAACACAAAATCTAGGGATATTTTTTCACACCATATGATAGAGCACTGCCAAATTTTAACCAATAAGAACCAGATATACACTAAAAAATTCATCTTCTAATCATAGAACCCTTATACCCTATCCAGCAACAAAACTCAATGAAAGGACAGTCTGGATGCTTTCACCTCTATGAAGGAAGAATGTGTGTTACAGCACTAATTTAATTTTTCCAAAGCAATAAATGCTTTAGACAACTAAAGAATACAGAGCACTGTAAAAATGCTCCCCTGAACCAGGAAAGAGCACCTCATTTGATTATCCAACACCAATTGATCAGCCCTAAATACATATAATACATATACAGTATACAACTGAGCAAGTTGTATTTATGTATTTAGGAATACACATGGACACACACACACACACACACACACACACACACACACACACACACACATACACACACACTACAGACAACATTTTAGGAAAAAGAGGCCATGAATTTGAAAGAATGCAATGGGGCTGGTACATGGAGGGTATGGAGGGAGGAAAGGGGGAGAGTAAATGATGTGATTATATTATAAATTAAAAAAAATAAAAAATAGATTAAAAAATAGTGATATCTTGTAATCTTTCCCCCACCTAACGAAAGTGTCTCCATTTCACTAATGACAATTGTCATACTTAGTTGACATTTGCTGACAGTCGCCTCAGGAGTTTCAGCTAATAGCAACCACCATCCGGAATCCTCTCAGACCAATTTAGATAAGAAAACTCTCCCCGCTGATAAAGAAATTACCACTGTGAATGCTTAAAATGCCATTTTTTTTCTAATGGGAGGCACTTTGAATAGCTAAGGTATGAGTTTTGGAAGTGTTAATACCCAAAGATTCATTTACTTTGGTAAGTTCCCAGCAGTTAGTTGGTCATCTGATGTGGTAAGCAAAGTGTCATCAGTACCTGAAAAAGACAAAGTCACATCAGCCGCCCACAGAATTGCCAATGGCAGCTAATTTACACACTTTGGACTGTTCTGTACTCTTGAAGTTCTGCCTGCTCCCAGTAAGCCAGATCTGGTGATTTAAGACATTTAGTTTGATTTTCTCAAGTCAGTGATGCAGTTGACTTGTATTTGAAGAATCTCTACAACTACATTCATCAACTTGAAGAGAGACAGATATAGAATATGCTGTCCAACATGAGAACAAAAACACAATCCTACGGTCCTAATTACACATATTTATATATAAAACACATAAGTTACTTTTATTTATCTTCTCCCAAGAGCTGGTATTTTTTAATTATAATTTATTTATTCTAGTCTCAGAGATTAAATCCAGAACTCATATATGCACTTTACCACTGAGCTATACACAAAAACCACAGACTTATGCAAATACTATTTGGAAATGAGCTTAATGTTAGGAATCCCAGATAGTATAAAAGCAAAGATAAGATCTATGAATGCCATGGCTGTACAGTTTTAAGTAGTGTATCCCCAAATCTGTCCCTTAACCCACTCCCCACCAACCACTCCCACACCTGTGCCTATACCAAGTGAAATGCTGCTTTGGGAGCATAATTTTTCAACTATTGCCCTCTTGGGCTCCCACAAAATCACCACTGGCTGTGCGGTGTAAACATAATCACCACTGGCTCTGTCATCTGGATATCTAAACTCAGGACATCAGCATTATCAGTTTTTGGCAAGAAATGCTCTTGTTGCTTGCTATATATACATCAATTATGTGGTGAGAACCTGAGAGCTCCCACGCATTACTTATTCTAAGTTCACTAATCCTATGGGAACATGGCCCCATCTCTTTGGACCCATCTACCCTCAATTACTTCTGCTTTAAGTCCATCCTCCAAATATAGCTGTATAAGTTAAGGTTTCCACATACAAATTCGACATATGGGCACAAATGTCTATATCCTTGGAAGAGATGAGGAAAGTAGACATGGTAGCTTGGATCTGTCGTCTCAGAATTTGGAAAGTTGAGGCAAGAAAATCAGGACTTTAAAGTCAGTCAGGGTAACAGTGAGTTAGAGGCCAGCCTGACTTACACAGTGGCACTTTTTGTCAAAGGACATAGATTAATCAGAGTAGGCTGTGAGATAAGAGAGGGATGGGGGAGGTGGTTCAGAACTTTCTTTTAAACATTGCTTAAAGCATGCATTTTAAATATAAATATATTGCAAATGTAAATAGAATACATTCTACTACCAATAAAGGAAGAAAGTAAAAAAAAAATACCATGCAAGTGTTGAATATGGAAACAGTTTACTTAACAAACGTTGTGTGCCAAGTGTTTTTATAACATATGTAGCATGGAATTGGATTTCAGCAAAAATAGACACTTTTCAGCTTGAGCATATGGGTTGAGCATTTTTTTTTTATAAATTCTATACCACTTGTTTAAGTAAAACACGCCACCAAAATAAAATCACAACAGAGCATAAAATTGTGCTTTAGTATATCTATACAGCAATATCAGCAGCAGCCTCCAATTCATGGAAGGGTCAGAGATGGGTTATTATGAATCATACTGGTGAAGTTTTATGAGTAAAATGACATTTGACCTTCATATTTCCAGATGTGACTATTTGCTGTTTAATCGTCAAAACAGAGCCATGGTCCCTGCTGAGAACTGGCAGGAATTCACTGTACAGTAGATTGGGCTATTTATTTTCCCTATCAACAGAGGCTGGGTGTGTCCTTGGTCAGTATAGTCTCATAAATCATTACTATACATTTGTTTTCTAAGATTCCTTGAACTAATGATTGTGTTGCTCCCTTTTTCTTTTCTCCATATTATTTTAAATAAATTGTTTCAAGTGCATGGATTGAACATTCACTTTTCTTTTTTCAAGACTGAAGAGCAACTGACATTAATTCTCTATCTTACCGTGTATCAGGAGAACCATTAAAGGTAATTCTACAAAAGCAGCTGTAAAATATGATTTACAAGTTTTGATAGACAGTGGTGAGGTAATCCATACAATTTTATTTAGAAAAAGTGTGTTTGAAATAAAATCACTACCACTAGCCATTTTTTATGATAAAAACACATTCATATCAAAAATGAAAGAAATCAATAATTTTTACTTTGTAAATTTTGTCATCTATCGAAATCGAACTTGCTTAATTTTTTTCTATTTGTAAATGGGGACAAATTTTATTTATTTAGCATATAGTAGAGTCCTTCATTCTCAGTAATCCTAAATTGATCATTCAAAATAGGAGGAAAATAAATATAAATCACTAGAACATTTTAATACATCATATGAACTTAAAACACAAGCCAAGGGGAAATGTTCTTATAATCATTTCCATACGTTGATTTAAATACATGTATATTTTAGTGTATAGAATATGTTCATAGGCATTTTCTAAATTTTAAATATAAGATGCATGTATGTTTAGTAAAATGCTTATCTCATTTATTTTTATAATACAAACATTCAATGTACACTGATTTACTTTTGCTTTGACATGAAGAACTGGACAACAAAATATAAATTGTTAAATTTTTTTTTTTTTTTTTTTTTGGTTTTTGGAGACAGGGTTTCTCTGTGTAGCTTTGTGCCTCTCCTGGAACTCACTTGGTAGCCCAGGCTGGCCTCGAAATCACAGAGATCTGCCTGGCTCTGCCTCCCGAGTGCTGGGATTAAAGGCGTGCGCCACCACCACCCGGCAAATTATTTAATTTTTAAATTATTTTCCTGTATTGAAAATAATTTTTTTCATACAGTATATTCTGGTTACAGTTTCTCCTCACTCTACACCTCTCAGTTCCTTCCTACCTCCTCTCCGTCCAGATCTACTCCCATTCTGTCTCTCCTTAAAAAAACAACAGCATCTAAAGGATAATAACAAAATAAATACAACATAATGGGATAAAAAATAGGAATAGGACAAAACAAACAAACTGAAAGAAAAGAGCCCAAGAAAAGACACATGAAATATATAGACACAGAGATAAATTCATTTGCACACTCAGGATTTCCATATAAACCCAAACCTGAAAGCCATAAGATACACACAAAGGAAATTTAAGTGCTATATTTCTAAATAAAAAGAATGATTCCATGGTTCAGTCTGCAATTACCTGTATTCCATAGTCAATGATTTTAATGGTTACTCTTTCTTGCTTTTCCTCATGTTTTGTACTCATTTTGTGTGTGTGTGTGTGTGTGTGTGTGTGTGTGTGTGTGTGTGTGTGTATTCTGTAGTATATATTATTTGGTATAAATCAACATATTTTGTGCCATTATATTAAACCCTAACAATCGAAATGTTTTCTTTCTCAGTAAAGTAATAAAAATTCAGAAAGATTACAGCATGGTTGCAGTAGATATAACATAGAAATATCTTAATATGTGAACAAAAGGTTTCATCAAGATCAACTATCTTTCCTCTAAGTTATGCAGATTTTATAGCATGTGTGAGTAAATGATTCCAGCAAGTCATTAATAAAAATACAAATGAATTCTTGTTCCTCATGATGGAAGGCAATGTGAATGATATCAGGATCACACAGTAGTTTCTAAAATTGTATATCCTTAAACCAGACATACTTAATCAGACACTAGTTACAGCCCAGAATTCTCCATTTTAAGAGGTTTTATTAGGTGAGCCTTAATTTCACAACAAATATCATTTATTTTCCCAACTGATTTAAATTCGGAAATGAAAATATCCCTAATACACAACTTATGATGAGATTACAGCAGGAATGTGTATATATATATATATATATATATATATATATATATATGTATATGTATATGTATATGTATATGTATATGTATATGTATATGTATATGTATATGCATACATATATGTATATATATATATATATATAAATGGAACAAGAATTTGTGGTTGAGCCAGGTGGTGGTGGCGCACGCTTTTAATCCCAGCACTCGGGAGGCAGAGGCAGGTGGATCTCTGTGAGTTCGAGGCTAACCTGGGCTACTGAGTGAGTTCTAGGAAAGGCACAAAGCTACACAGAGAAACCCTGTCTCAGGAAAAAAAAAAAAAAAAGAATTTGTGGTGATTTGTGTGTCCTTGAAATCCCAGAGACGCTCATCTTTGAAATCTCATCAGCATGGCTGTCAGGAAAGGATTTGAACAATAGCAACACTAGTGGACTTGATAACATGGATGGGAGAAAGTTGGTAGGGTCTCAACACTAGACAAAGAAATATGGGAAATTGGATATCCTGAAAGCTAGGATATTGGTCTTTTCTAAGGACCAACTGGATATCCCAGTTGATTATCTGGTACCTTAGATCATGTATGTGTCGGTATCATTGTACTTTCCCACACACACACATGTGTGTGTGTGTGTCTGTGTATGTACATATATATGTATGCATACTGTATGTATACATATGCATACAGATAACAAATTGAGAGAGGAAATTTCAGAGATGAGTGAATGTGAGAGGTTGAGAAGAGGAAAGGAAAAGGGAATTTAATTACAGTATAATTTAAAAAAAACTGATAGGGAAAGTTCTAGCATTACACTAGTTTTTTTCCAAGTGGTCTGATGGCTAATATTAACTATCAACTTTGCATAAAATAGAATAACCTGGTAAAGGAAGCTCTGGGTGTGCCTGAGTGTCACTGTCTTAATTACACGCTATGGAGACTCTGCTGACAATGATTACCAAAATTCCCTAACCAAGATCCTGAGCTATAACAAACTAAAAACAGGAATTGAGCATGCATTCCTTCATTTACTGTTCTCTTCTGGCTGCTGATGTAATGTGAAATTGCTCCAAGCTCCTGATGCTTTTATTTCCCCATTATTATGGACTATAACATGAAACTAGGTGGAAAAATAAAAACTTGCTCCCTTAAGTTACGTTTCTCGGAATAATTTATCACCTTATCAGGAAAACAAACTAAGACAAATGATACACTTTCTTCGTATAATCGCTTAATAGTTCTTTTGGGTTTATGAAAATGTATTTTGTACATATCAACTAACTGATCTGCTTGATGCAGTTTATTTAAATAGAAAAATGTTGGTATCTCACAAACTTATGCTGGATGATGAAACGATGTTTCTAATGGTTTTGATAGATCCCACTGGTCAGGTAATAAAATTGTCATTTTCATGGATATTCTCATTCTTTCTCTTACCAAGAAATACAGGCTATAACATTTAGTTCACACAGTCTAAGCCTCTGTTGCACCTGGAGAATGGCATGTGACATACTCCAGGTATTATGATTTATAGGAGAATCCACAAAAAGTATCAATGGAAGTCTTTTGTTTCCTTATAAAGTGGATGTAATTCACTTGAAACAAGCCCAATATCCTTTTTCCTTAAATGCAGTGATTTTTCTGGACCCATGATGATAGACTTAAAAGGCTTGCACAAAAGCTTTGAGAATCATAGATGCTGTGATATCCAATTGGTCCTACTCCATCGATCTATATAACTATCTCATCTTTAAAGGAGAGAAGACAAAGTGAAGGCAAACCCCATTTTAATATCTTTAGGCTACTACTTGGGAGATTATCCTTAATTTTAATGCAAAAGATAAATATTGCAAGAAGATATTTCATCACTCAATTGCGGATATCACTTACAAGTACTCTCTGTTGTAATACATTATTATAGTGCATTGCCTGAATTTATCAGTCCTCTGATTTCAGACTTTCATGCAGGCAACCCACAACTAGTGATTATAAGTCAATGGCCTCAAGTACTGATTAAGAAAAAGAAATATTTGCTTTATATATTGAGACTAATATAAGTACATCATTTCTCCTCCCTTTTCTCCCTCCAAATTCCCATACATGGCTCCTTGCTCTTTTTCAAATTTATTACATCTTTTATCATGAATTGTTGTTACAAATATGTGTATACATTTTTTCACAAATACAGAAGCACAATAGGCCTGTCTAGTCTGTATAATCATATTCATATGTATGTTTTCAGGGTGGACCATTTGGTATTGGATAACCAATTGGTGTGTTCTTCTGTGAGGAAGACTATTTCTCCCACTCCTACAATTCCTTGGTTGCCTGACATTCCTTAGTTCTTTGGGTAGGGTTGGAGCCTGGTGGGCTTACCCTTGTCCAGTTTAGTATGTCAAATGCTGTCCTTGTTCAGATCATATGACAGCAGTCATGTGGATGAGAAGTTTCATGTTTAACAACATACATTTTTCAGATTCTTCATTGTAGATTACTTATGTGAGAGGAGTAAAAACTGCTTCGCATGATCACTGGGAAAAAATAGAATGTGGGCATAGATTGTGTTTCCTTAAAAGCAAATTAGTTAAATGATATGAAAAATGTAATTTTAAAGAAAAACGTACACGGCAGAATGTAAACCCATGACTCGGTATGTGTATCACTTATTTACATTTTATACTGCTAGAAAAGGAGTACAGTGAGATATGGAAATTGATTAATGTCCTAGTAATATCATGCTTGTGATTTCAGGAATCTGAAATTCTAAATTCTTATCAGTCTTTCTCATTACTTTTTCTTCAATCATGATGGCTGAGGCATCTTTGATATAAAATTTGACATGTTTAAGACATAATTTGTGGAACTGACAATATTTTCTTTTTTTGTACAGCTGCCACATGAGGGGTTTCCCCTAAAATGGGTTTTCCAGACTCTCTTTCGGCCCATGACTTGCAAAATAGCTCCCCCATCTCCACCCAGAGCTACTTTAGCAGATTCAGGAAGCAATCGTACTGCCATTAGCTTCACCAAGCTGGGTCAGAGGTGCTCCGTAAACCTTTGCATGGTCATTTTAATTTTATAGTTTTTATTGAGAGAGGGTCATAAAACAGTCTAAACCATAAAAAAATCAAAGACTAGCATTCCTGGGCTTTACAAAGGCATACTTTCCATTACTTGAATATTTCAAGATCTGAATAAATTTATTGAATATGTTATAACCCTGTTAAATTTCTGGATCATTAAGACAAGGCAAGAACAATGAAAAACATTCCCTGGAATTGCATAGAGAATTACCCCTGCAAACAGTAAAGAAATACTATTTTTTAGTAATATCTTTATATTTAACTTAGCAGACTAAAATAAGAGTTGTAAGTTGCTTCTTAAAAGAGTATACCAATAATACATAATTCATTTTTTAAACTGAATAACACATTTTATTTTACTGATTAAGTTTTCTGTTTCATAGTCAAGAATGACTAAGAGCTAGAAGAGAATATAATAGAAGTATAAACCATTTCTGATAATGCAAGAAATCACATCTCCTTGTACATTTACATAGTCTACATCCTTCATGCTCCATGTATAATTAGAAGGGTAACTATGCAGTTTGAATTGATGGTATACTATCATGGTACAGGCATGTAATCCAGTAGCTTCACATAATGGTATCAACTATATTTTCCTTTATGAAAATCATCCTTAAATCCAATATTTCATACAGAATATAGAATAAGCATGTTATATAGCAAATCATCAATATTTGTAAATTGATCAAGAAGCACATAATAGAGACCTTGAAGTGTATAGGAACTTCATGTAATGTGAATAATTTTATCTTCATGATTTCAATGACTGAAATCAACAATTTAACATTATAGATTTTTTTCTTTATATTTCAAAATAAAATGTCCATTGTACAATCTGTTGGTAACCTACTTTTTGTGAATTTTTAAAAAAAATTTCATACATTCTGTATACTACTGTAGATGTAATTCTAAATGATCTTATTTAATAGGAAACACAGAGCCTAATAAATAGTTGAAAGCCCAGAGATCGAGCAATAGCCAGAGCTAAGACCACCTTATCTTACCACTCACTGCTGTCCTTCCCCTGAGCGAGAGACCTTCTTCCTGTGTCCTGTCTTTTTATTGCCTTTCTGTTCTGCCTTCTCATTGGTTCTAAACCCAAACACATGGCTTCCTCGTCACTGCCTGTCCATACAGATCTCCAGGTCTCTATGGTTCATACTGAGATTAAAGGTTTGGGTCATGGCTTGGCTGTGTCCTTGACCACACAGAGACTCTGCCTGCCATGCAATTGGATTAAGGGCATGTGCCACCAATGCTGCACTTCTGCTAAATGGCTTGCTGTCAGCTCTGATCACCAGGCAACTTTATTTATTAACATACAAATAAAATCACATTTCAGCACAAATAAAATATCACCATGTACAACCATGCCAAGAGTTACATCTATTCCTTCTTAACAGTATTGTGATTCTTTGAGAATTTTTTTTTCCTGTGACTTGTGAGAGATTGTAAGGGGCTTTCATTTTTTTGGAGAGAGGACTTTGAATTTGCTGAATTTTTCTATGAATTTCCTTGATTTAAATTATTTTTTTCCTACTGTTCTCCAGTTCTGTTATTTTGACATATGCTATTTTACCTCCAAAATAAATGTATATACAAGGTCATTATTTTTTGTTTTCTTTTCTTTTCATCAAATCTATACAAATACCCATGAATAGTTTTTATCTTAATCTATAAAATTTGATTCCACATGATTAATATTATATAGTTTCTCTCTGTGCATATTATAGACACGATATCTTGATGTCTTTTTGTTTCTTCTTTACTTCTTTACAGTTTCATACATTTTTATGGCAAATTTTAGTAATTTCTCCCTTTACTCTCCTTCTTCCCCCTTTCTCCAACTGAATCCATTCCATTTCAAAGTTCTTCTTTCTCCTGCCTTGCTGAGACAACTAAGTCAACTATCAGACCAACTGATTTTTAGTGATCGAGTATTGAATTTTTAGCTATGTTATTAAGTTGTTTTTGACTGTAAAGTTTTCTATATTTAGACCTCTTAGGATGTACAGAGTCTCAATGCCACAGCATTATGAGGAAGCAACAGTATTATCTTTAGGCACATATTTCTTTAAAAACTATTTGTTACTTTGGACAAGAACTTGGGCAGCTCAAGTGCCGGTCTTATCTGAATGTTCACCTACACAAGTCATTGATTCCTGCATGAGAAGATTCATGTGTCCTGAGACTGAATCTGCTCTCTCTATAAATATGGTTGTCTCAATCGTCATAGCTTTGATTTTTTTTCTTTTGGTTTTATTGAGACAGGGTTTCTCTGTGTATCTTTGCACCTTTACTGGATCTCGCTCTGGAGACCAGGCTGGCCTTGAACTCACAGAGATCCGCCTGGCTCTGCCTCCCAAGTGCTGGGATTAAAGGCCTGTGCCACCACCACCCGGCGATTCTCGTTTTCTATGTTGCAGTTTATAATTTCAAAAGCATGTATCCTCCCTCAGAATGAAAACCTGTTGCCTTTTATGACATCTTCATTTCTGACATACCTACACAATGAAGTTTAAGATAAGATTTCTTGATTAGAAAAGGTTTTAGGAGAGGTTATATGATGACAGGAGTTGGTGTGAGCATATTTGGAAACTATGGTCTCTAGTAGGATCTAAAACAGCTCAGGAAATTTAAGGAACGTATTTAGCTACCTCCAACAGATTAAGAGAAAAAGATTTTGTCCTGATCCTTCATGACAGATGTTAAAGATTTGAATTAAAAATGCCGTCATCGCCATGCAAGATGGAAAGATGACGTAGTGTGAAAGGGAGAATATGTTAGGACTGCCATTGCATCCTGCAGCAGTCCTTCTGCAGATGGACTCAACTGTTTAACTTTCCAACTTTAACTATTCTAATGGGACTTATCAACTTAGTTTCCACTCATTTATTCCTTTAAAATAAGAAGTGAGTGCCAGGCAGTGGTGGCACATGCCTTTAATGCCAGCACTCGGGAGGCAGAGCCAGGCAGATCTCTGTGAGTTTGAGGCCAGCCTGGTGAACAGAGTGAGATCCAGGACAGGCACCAAAACTACATGGAGAAACTCTGTCTCGAAAAGCACAAACAAACAAACAAAAAAGGAAGTGAGTGGACAGTATTTTAGAAGTGGAGTATGGGTGAATTAGTCTCATACTCAGTGATGTGTTTTCTTTAAGCATGTGATTAATTCTCTTTGACTTATTTTCTATAATTTTGCATTTTCATACACACATATATTTGCTCAGTTATTTACATTTATTTTCAGAAGTGATCTATATTGGTAGTCATTTTTAATTAAATACTTATATTTTATAACCCATTGAACCTCTCAAATTAGAAAGGTAGAATTACAGAATTTCTCATGCTATGTTATCTTTAATATTCCATTGTTTTAGTTACGTCTCTACCACCATTAAACTAATACATTATCCCTGTAAAAAGGGAGACAGAGAAATTTTGTAGAAATAGGAAATATAAGCACAATTCTATTGTAGTTTAAACTATAAACATTTACAAACAATATTATCTCCACAGCAAGAAAATAAGAATGCTATCATAGTAAAAAAATAAGAAGAAGGAAGATGAAAAAGTAAGAAGAAAAGAATATTAATAACCTCTATTATTAATAAAAAGGAAATTAGGCTTCCCTAAAATAGAACATATAAAAATGTGTAAAATTTACAAAGTAATTGTTAATATAGTATTTACTTTAAACTCATATACAAACATTTGTGATTTTTATTGTCATAGACAAATTGATTTCATTAACAATTACCCTTTGATGCAATGGTTTCTAATAGTTCCAAATAAATACCCTACGTTACCTTCTGTCTTGGTGTCTGGTATCATGTTATTTATAGTTAATTATTTTTACAGGTAATTTCACGAAGAGAAATTAGTGAAACCTATTTGTCATATTTTCTAATCGTTAGCATTTAAACAGCAAGCTGGAAATCTGTATTAGCAAAGGACACTAGAGAGGAAAGTCTATTCTATACTTGTACCCAGAGAGAGGTAGGTAATTTGTTATAAACTTTATAGTTTTTCAGTCTGACACAGTACAAATCGAATCACCTTGATGCCTTTCTTAAGATGTAGGGAATAATCATATTATCTCATGTTTAATATTACTGGAAATTTTTAATGTAAATCAATGCTAATTGTGATTTTAAAAAGCATACTTCATTCATCCAGGTCTTGTCAGATAAATAAGTTGATAAAATCTTTACTTCACAAGCATAAGGAACTTAATTTGTTCCATAGTATATACATTAAATGCTGGACATGATAGCACATTCTGGCCGGCCAGCCTAACCTAACAAATGAGACCTATGTTCTAATAAGAGACCCTGTTTCAAAAACCAAAGTGGATTATTCCTAAGGATCTATACTTGAGTTTGCCTCTGACCCCTACATGCATCCATACACATATGCACAAGCACACATACGCATGTACCTACACAATCACTCACCTAAAAATACATGTTTCTGAATATTTTCTTACACTGTATTTGAAGCTGTGAATGCACAATAGTGCAAAAGGGTATTGCTGTCTTCAAAGGACTCAAAAGGCTGCTTTTAAGGCAGTGTTATTTAGCAAGAAAACAAGACAAAATTAGGAATACATTCTTCTTTTATATCCATGACTCTCCCTTAGAATTTTTTACAATTCAGAAATAGCAAGAAAAATAAAATTCAGTGTACATGTGGTTGAGGTTGCATGCTTATTTGTTTTATTCTGGTATTCTAATTCTTTTCTCCTTCCACTATTCAGAGTACCACGTTATTAGCAGGCTTTTCTAGTGAAGACCTGGGTATGTTCCAAGGCAGGTGACAGTGTGAAAGCACAGCCCACATTTAAACTTCCCTGAAATCCTAAAATAAAAATATAGTTAACATTGAGATTCCCCAAGAGAGCTTGGCTTATACTCTTAGTAAAGACCAACATCAATCATAATAAATATCTCACTCATAAAGCCAAGCTCCGACTGCTTTAATTTGGTACCTAAAAAAATGTACCCAAAGCTCATGGAAATATCTCTTTCAAAATATCTCCATCAAAGAAAATTCATTGTCAGCAAACACCTTTTATTTGAGAGTAATTGATTTCAACTAGGGATTTTTTAAAAACACCTTTGTTGAGTTTTAATTGATAGGCATATAATTGCATATATTTACTACACATAGCTTGATGAATTTGAACACTTACAAATAGCTCTAGAGTCATGACAAATTCAAGGCAATAAAAGTCTCCAATACTTTTCAATGGTTCTTATGTCCTTTCATTTTTAATTGTTTTGTTTTTGAGAAAACTTACTCCAAGAACTCACTTTTAGTAAAAATTGAGATATTATATTGCTAATTATCACAGCAGATTTGAAGGCCTTTTAAAGAATTCTAAAAGTTCTTTAGAGATGACATGTTTGGGATACGTGTAGTTTTGTACCTACTGAATAACTTTTCTCCGTGTTTCTAGTCTTGGCAACAACAATGCTTGCTTCTGTAAAGCTATCTATTATAGACACCTCACTGAACTGGAGCCTTGCAGCGACTACCTTTTTCTGCATACTGACTACACTTTAGCACAATTTTTTTCCAGATCCTTCAAGTATTACAAATGAGGATATTTCTTGTCTTCTTTTCATAAGAAAAAATAATATTTCATTGTATATATGAATGATATTTTCTTTATTAATTAAGTTGTCCAAGGATAAAGACTGTTTGCATGTTCTATTGATCATGAATAATATTACAATGAATCTGGTAGTGCAAATCTCTCTTTCACTTGTTTACTTTAGATTTTTTGATAAAAGTTTGGGGTCATATGATAATTCTTTTTAAGATTTCTAAAGAAACGTCTGTCGTGAATACCACAGATTCAAGATTTTTACATTCTGAGGAACAACTTTCAAAATTTACAAATTTATAAATGATTTGCATCATCAAATTTATCTTTTCTATTATATGTACATAAACATACATGCACACACATATTCTGTGTGTATTATAACAGAAGTGAATGATATTTCATTGGATGTCTGACTTTCATGTCTCTCTCATCGTTTATTTCTCTATTAGGCATTAAACTATTTTCCTTAGAAAATGTAGTTCTGAGTCTTTGTCTAGTTTTTACTGAGGCTATACTTTTTCCTATTTGTCAAGGTGACAGGTATTTTTAGGGTGTCATTTTCTCTACAGCTATAAATTTGCAAGTATCTTCTGCTAGTCCTTGAGGAGCTTTTTCCTTCTGATTGATCTTCTGTTTTACAAAAGCCCTTTCCATCACAGTTGTCGATTTCTGTTCTTAGTGATGTGTTCAAGAAATCATTGCTAATACCAGTGTAAAGAAAAATTTTCTTGTAGGCTTTATTCTAAGAATGCTAAGATTTCAAGTACATTTTCTTTGTTTTGTCTTCCTTGTATCATTATATTTGGCATGGTTGCTTCTGATACACATACCACACATGCTTGCTTGTACACACATGCGTACATGTGCACACACACAGACACACACATACACGGGTTAATTTTTGAATTAACTCAATCTATATACTATATTCCATATATATGTTGAACTATTCTGGTTTAATTACTGTTGTTTAAAACTGTGATAACTTTACTTTTAGGATTCTTGTGAATTTTGGGATATTTCCTCCCTAGCTGTGTAAAATATACCATTTACATTTTCCTCTTCAGAATTATAGTTACATCATTTTCTCATTCCCTTTCCTCCTTCCAAATGCTATCATATAACACTGAGTGCTCTCTTTCAATTTCATGCCCTCTTTTTTTATCAATTGTTCTTACATACATCTGTGTATATGATTACACACATATATTCCTAAGTACATAAAAAGAACCGGCTTAGTCCGTATGTTAACCTACATGTATGTTTTCATGGATGATCATTTAGTTTGGATAATCTGTTACTATGCTTTCCCTGAGGAACACTGTATCTCTTGCTCTGAGAATTCTTCAGTTGCCTGTAATTCTTAGTGTGGGGTTGAAGTCTCCTAGACTTTCTCCTGTCCACATTAACATGTCTATTGTTGTCTTTGTTCAACTCATGGTTAGGCAGTCATTTTTGTGAGATTTTATTATTTCTAGTACTGAGTGTGTATATCACCTGAATGGTACAGACGTGTAAACAACATTAATTCTCCTAATACGAGTTCATACATTTTGTAGTTTTTATTTTCAGAATCTCAATATATTTTTACAATACCATCAAGTGTTTTCACATGATTGACTATTCAGTCTTTGGTACATCAGTGATAAAGTTGTTGAAAATATTTTTAAATGCAAAAATGGGGCTCTTGAAGAAATAGCTCCACAGTTAAAAACATTGGATGCTCTTTGAGAAGATCCAGGTCCATTTTGCTGTATGCACACTGCAATACCCAACCATCTGTAAGTCCAGTTCCAAGGGCTCCAATATTCTATTCTGGCATCCATGATCACCAGCCATGTACATGGTGTACAAACATTCATATAGACAAAACACTTACATGGTAAAACAAACAATAGTAATTTAATTTAAAAAAATACAGGAAGAGGAGAGATGTCAGTTGATTAAAAAAGACATCATTCCTAACATCATTTATGGATGCAGTCACTGTAGATACAGACTGTCATTGGTATCAAGGCTGGACAGTTATCTGTCAATTGATATGTGTAAGAAGTACATTTTTGTACTTAGCCCTTATGGAAGACAGTGAACATAAGATGCTTCTCCACATTTGTCAAAACAAGCTGTATCCCACACTGCAATCACACCAAACTACATATGTTTCTTGAATATCCTTCCAGCTCATGCTGGGCCTTCTGCCTAGAATTGCATTCTCTCTGCTCCCACCCACAACACATATGACATAATTTTGTGTATCTTGTAAATAGAGATTCCTCTTTGTATATTGTTTACTCATGTAAGATACTAACTTTAAACTCTTTCCTTAGCAAGAAATTGCATGTTTATAGTGAATGAACAGCAAATAAGTGAATAAATGAAATATTGGCAATATGTCAGAGAAACACTACTAGGATTTTAAAGATTTACCTGCCTTTAAAAATCGTTTTGGGATTTCATAACACATAAAATTGAAGTAATGAGAGAGCAAGAATGCTTTCAATTATCCATATTTTATGAAAATATGTTTTGAATAGAATTTCTTTTGATCTGTCGAGAAAGCCTATGTAATACATACATGCATATGTGTATGACAGAGAGACAGATATAAATGTAAAAAAATCATCATATGCTTGCATATACGCATGTCACAAAGATTGATCTTCTAGTATTGATAAGATTATGTCAAGTGTTTATTGGTATAACCAAAGGATGCTTACAATTTGCCCAGACACAACATAAATTATAAATGAAAATAAAATGTTAAGCATTTCAAGAAACTTGCATTCTGCAACATTTGTTTTTAAAATGATAACAAGAATTTAAATCTGTGCCTGTAGATATGGTTACTTGCCTATTTTATATATGACCAAAAAATAGAGTAGTTGAAATAGCATAGGGCTTTATGGGCAGAAATTTCCATGTCAACCTGCAGTGTTAAGCCAGCCCAAGTTGAGGGGATTTGATCCCATTTAGGCTTGTGTGACCTGCACTGAATCCCAAGTAGCACTGTCCACAAAGAAGATTAAATAAGAAATTGCCACTCACACAAAGATTAGTTTCTATGTTGGTGGTTCTAGTTTTTCAACATGGATTGTTAAATACACAGCTTCATAAAGACTTTTACTTGGAAAATATATCTACTTCAGAAAGCAAGCTTACTGATTCATCACCCAGGAGATTGTACTTGTGGGTTTGGGGACTAATTCAGCAGATACTTAAAAACATTTTAAAAATGTAAGTACATCTGTTTGTATTCACATTTTAAATAAAGTAGTGCTTCTACATATCCACTCTTGTTTAGCAATATTTTCTTAATACTGTTATTTCTTTGTGGATATGTGAAGAGTTTAGCTTTTATCTTTGTCCTTCATATTAAAGCAAAAAGCAATCAAGTAAATAAGATAAATAATATCTACTTACTAACACATAAGTATCATTTTAATTTACTTAGTAGCCAGTGAAAAAACATTACGTTACAGGATTAAAATATGGGAAAAAAAAGCTTTGCAGTTTTTTTTAGTATTTGTGGTGGTAGTGGAGTTGTGGAGCTTGAGAAACATGACAAAATACAGTGTAAAAAGATGAAGCAAAAACTTTCATATCAAAGTTAATACAATAGGAGGAAAAGCAGGCAGAAGTGTCAAGAGATCCATTTGTTTTCAGAGTCAGGAGTCCCATTAAAAAATACTAAGCTAGTAGCTATAACATATACCCAGAAAACCTGGTGTAGACCAATGTAGGCTCTGTGCTTGCTGTTTTATTTTCTGTGAACTTATACCACTTTGCTTAGTTGATTCAGAAAGCCGTATGGAACTGGGTTTCATTCAATTGAATTGTTGGACAAGGGGTCCTATGGAAATCCCCAAACAGCCCAGGCTGAAGCTAAGACAAAAGGTTGCTCTCTGCAAACTGACCGTGGGGCTCCATTTGCTAGGGCAGCATCCACACAACTTATTTGTGGCGTGGTCTTGTGCTGTTGTTCCCTTTGGGGAGGGGGCAAGTAGGCACAGAGTCAGCCACACAGACACCAGGAGACTGTTGAAAGAAAAAGCTCAATTTACTCAGGAAGAGGCAAGCCTTATATACCTTTCACCCCACCCTGAGAGGATGTCTAATGAATATGCACTTGCTGGTATGACATGGCTGTCTCTCATTGGTCCAAATCATCTCCAGATCATGTCTCAGCTGCTGTTGCTAAGGCCCTTAGGCATTCCCAGGTTGACTCTCAGAAAGTATCTTTTTACTGGTTTGGGCTGGCTGGCCTTCAAGCCTGTTAGGGATGATGAGTCATCCCAAATTTATTCAACATGAAGAAGTTGAGCTAGTGCCTATACGGAGGCTTCATCCCTATGTTCTAGTCTCTTTGGTGTGGGAAGGTACTCTGTAGGCTAACAAGAGAGAAATGTGTACAGCAAGCCAGCCACAAAACCTTTGACCTACAACCTGTCCTGCCTGCAAAATATATTAGGACAAGGTTTGCACAGAACTTGTGGGAGTAAATATCTGATTTGACTTAAGGTCTATGCTACCAGAAGGAACCCATACCCAACTCTACTCAGGTAATCAAGAACCAGAGACTAGCCTAGATAACCCAGAGACCCAGGGTAAAACCAAACATGACTGATCTAAAAAAAAAAAAATGGAAAAAGTCAATAAAATGATCCCTAAGGATATTATGCCATACTCATAGATCAGTGCCTTATTCAATAATCATAAGAGAATCTCTGGCAGGAGATGGGAACAGATGCAGAGACCCCACAGCCAGACATTAACACAAAGATGTGTAAATTGGAGGTCTCCATCAAATCCTTTCCTTCAGAGCTCAGGGAATCCCATGGAAGAAGAGGTAGAAAGACTGTAAGAATCAGAGGGAATGGAGGATGCTCAAGTTTACACTGTTTAAATTGCTACATCATCCTGAAACACCAGTAGTTGTATTTGGTTATATAGCCTCACCATTTCACGTTACTGTTTCTTTTGGTTTTCTTTTTGCCCTGAATTAAATTTTGTATTCTTATTCTTATTTCCCAAATTTTCTGCGGCAAACTAACTAATGAGATTTTTTTTTTGTAACATATTCTTATTATGACATGCCTTTTCCATAACATCATTTTAAGCTCTAGTAACCTTTAATCCTATTTTCTCACTTCATCCTTTATTATTTATGTGTCTCAATTTGCTAACAGTATATTAACTGGTAATCTCTATGCAATACGAAGCTTCTTATATCCTATTAGAACAGTTTTATTCCTTCAGTTTATTAACATTCTGTCTTAGATTTCAGTTAGGTTCTGAAATGCGGCTGTTGATTTTGACTTTTAACCTTGTTTCTTTAATATACATGTATCTAGAAAAAGTAATGAAGCTTTCTCATGTAGAATGATTTTCAGAAGTAACCCCAGAAATTAAGCAGATGTGTTTACCTTATCAGACAGTTTCTTTTCAACACAACCTTTTCCCCTCAAATTCCAGACCTTCTCCTCCCTGTCCTAGAATGATCCAAAAGCATCCATCTCTGACTGGGAAACTTCAGCTTGTTTAGGAGCAAGCAGTTAGAAATTCTTTTTAAAATGAGATGGGTCTACTTATTCTTCTATACAAATACTAGATTGACTTTCCATTTTATTCTAAGGTCTAAAATTACTATTAGACTTTCCAGGTGCCCCATGACCTCACTGACCTTATAGACTAATATGTTTAATTTTCTCCTGATGAAGCCTTGCAGTTTGTCAGCAAGAATATTAATTCTCAGAGGCTTTATCTATTGTTTCCATATGTTGAAAATGTGATGTGTCGTATAGTTCACATTTGGTTCCTTACTTATATAAAGTTCATTCATATATGAGAATATAAAACCTTCCCCAGACACTGAATATGACATAGTACTCTTCCTTAAAAAGTCATATATCACTTAGTTGCTTATAAGTAGTCCACAATGTGTATTTCCATCTCAATACATATGTTTGTGCTTTATACAAGTCCCTACTCAAGTTTAAAAAAATCAAATTAAGTGCTAAAGTCCTTGAATGGCATGTATAAAGCCTTGAGTTCAAGGCCCAGTATCATTACTCCAGATAAAAGATAAAGCAAAAACCTTTCAATTCTAAAATAGTACAAACTAACACAGATTTTCTTGTGGGTAGAATAAGGCTACTATTACTATTATTAAATTACTACATAGATTTAGATTATTTTAGATCTATGAAACTTTCAAATTAATTCATCAACGTGCTAAAATTATCAACAGAATATTTTAAAGAAGAGGTGTTCAATACATTTGAAATTCTAGCATTGTTGACAAAGAATTTTTCTCTATAAAGTAAAGATATTGTCAGGACATGTGAAGGAAATTTGGAGCCCATGAATTGTGCACACAGACAAAACGTACAGGAATGCTGAAGAAATACACAATAAACAATTAAACTACAGTGGGTCAAACAAAGTCCAAGGAAGGAAGTTTGATTATTGACTTCCTGTTTCAAAGCATATTGTCTGTATTAGCACCCTTCGCATTTTAGCTATAACTGAGCTGAACAGTTTACACATTTTTTGTATCATAGATTTTCATATTCTGTAATCTATTGAGCAAGAGAGTCACCAGAATTAAACTTCTCTGCAGTGTGGCTTCCTGTAAAGTTCAGGACACAGGCATTAAAAGGACCTTATCGGTAGAGAAGAGAGAAAGTTTTGCTTCTACCATTTTTTCCTGCTGAAGATTCTAACATGAACTTATTCAAAGCAGTTCATTCTTGACAGAGTTGGTGCCAGCCCTTAGTTCCCAGCAACATTCCCAGAGCAAGAACATCAATGAAGTACTCATGGTCTAGGATGAAATCTCTTCTTAAAACTCCAAGAAAGAAAAAAAAAAGATTGTATTGTATTGTCAAAAAAAGATGTGGCAAATGTAATAAGTAAGTATTAATATACTATCTAATGCTAGACACACCAATCTAAGTACCAGGATAGCCAGTATAAAATGGAATTTTGTTGTTGTTTTGGCTTTTAGTTTAGTTTTGTTTCCTTATCCTTAAAGTCCAGAGTGAACCTACAAGTGAGCACACAGATGCTGGGATTATTGATTTAGAGTGTCAACTTGAGTGTTTCCAGAGGTGCCAAGAGAACTTGTCATCCACCCAGGCCTGAAGGGGCGATGGACAGGATGGACAGAGATGCCATCCTCTGCCCCACCCCCCCCCAAAAAAAAAACCTTTGGGTCAGCATGGGTCACAATCAGCCAGCAGCTTCCCTGACTCCTTTGGCACCAATCAGGTATCATCATACCAAATAGTGATGTCTCTAGATCTGGGCATGAAAGAGAAGAAAGACAACTCTGCCATCCTTTATGCCTTGGGTGGGCGGTCTTCAACCAAACTCCACTTGTGACCCAACCAAGAGCCCTGGCGCTGGGTGGTTGGGCACCATTGTGGTAAGAGAGTATAAGATGGGGAAGCAGAAGAGAGGAAGAGTAGAGTGGTTTTTGTGCTAAGGAGAGAGGTAGGTCCATAAAGGTGAAGGTGGTTAGGTGTGGGGGCCTACACAGCCTCCCTAGTAAGGCCTTACTCGAAGTCAGAAAGTCTGTGCTTGCTTTGCCCAGCAGGGCTGCATAAAGTGATGATTTGGCCAAGGGTGTGGTTACCAGGTGTTTTGAAAGGTCTACACTTGTTGATACTTTATACCTCGACCTTCAGCGGGGGAAGTCTTTTGTCCCTCCCCTTGCTAGTGTATAAAAAGTCCACCAGGCTCTGCTGACTCCCCATGGGAAGCCTTACCTTGTTGTAGGAGGGAATGTCTTTTTTGTCGTTTCCGTCTATATTTCTATCTATTACTTCTCCATTCCTCACTTCTCCCCACAAGAACCCTTTGACATGTCAGAGCTGGCCTCTGACAGTGAGGAATGGGCTGATGTGAATGGACCAAAGTCCAGTGCGTTGGGCTGGGACCAAGGGCCCAGGTCTTGATCTGTTGCCCTGGAGCAGCTGAGGGGTCCTGAGTTGATGTCTGTGGCTCTTGTCATCACTGGGGTCTGTGCAGGGCCTGTGGTGGGGTGATGTTGGTGTCTGAGAGCCATGCTGCTGTGGGAATCGTGCCAATCTGGGTGGCCTCCATGGCCCCTGGGGCTATGGTGACAGCCTGGGCTGCTGCCGAGAACCGTGTCTGAGTCTGTGGCTCTGCTGCAGTCAGAGTGTGTGTTGATGTTCCTGGCCTATATTTCTGAAAGGGTCCATATGGATACCCATGCTCTAGGCTGCAACCTGTGACCGGGTTGGTGCTGGACAAATGTGCTGCTGCTACAGCCAGGCCAATTTGCGTGGCCAGTGCATCAGCTGGGGGTCATGGTATCATTTGGAACAAGGCTGCCCGGGGAGCCATGTCTGGGTCCATAACCCTGCCATTTCTAGGATCTGGGTTGATGTCTGTGGCTCCTGAGACCATCGAAGATTGTGCTGCCACCTGGGGCCATGTTGGTATCTAATGGCCTTGCTGCTGTAGGGGTCATGCCAGTCTGGATGTCCTGTGCTGCCACCTGGGACCATGGTGACATCTGGCCCGGGCTGCTGTCTGGGACCATGAGTGGGTCCCAAATCCTACCATAGCCAGGGTCTGATTTGATGTCCATGGTCCATATTGCCACCAAATGCCACATAAATCCCCAGGGTCTGGGTCACAACCTCTAGCTATGAGGGTGTCCAAGAGCCATGCTTCTACTAGAGACATCCTGTGCTGTCACCTGGGGACATGGCGTCATTTGGGCCAAGGCTGCTACAGAGGGCCATGTCTGGGTCCACAGCCCTATTGCACCCAGGTCTGAGCTGATGTCCTGGACTCATGCTGTCACTGAGGACCATGAGGAGGACCAGGGTCTGGTCTGCTACCTCAGACCATGTCATTGTCTGAGAGTCATACCAAGCCAGGGAACATGCTGATCTGGGTGGCCAATGCTGCAACTCTGAGTCATGAAGACTTCTGGGCATGAGCGGCTCCCCTAGGGCCATGTGCTTTTCCTCAAAAATTCTTATTCTGAATACCCATCTGATGGCTAGTTAATTGACAATTTGATGTGATTCAGAATTACAAAGGTGAGCAACATCACTTCATGGTTCAAGTTGGGTGGTGGACAAAACTGAAGGCGAAACCCAGAGGACACTCCCATTCTTCTCTGGATTCTCAACTGCTAAAGCAAAGCGACCAGTGACATCAGGCTTCTGATGCATTGCCTTTCTTGCTGTAAAGGACTGAACTTCCTGAATATAAAGCAAAATAAATCTCTCCTTTAAGTCATTTTTGTCACAATATAAAAACAGCAAAGGCAATCCCTCTATGTGCACTCACACATCCTCAGTTCTTAGAATTCACTTATGTACAGGCATGTTCCCCTTAACGTTTCAATGCTAGTCTACATAGGATCAGCTGAGAACAATAAGTGTATGGAGAAATAATAGGAGTCGTCCCAAATCTACTCGAGACAGAAATAAATAAAATGAGTTAATTTTGTAAACTAACATTTACATAATGATCGACTATAGCATTTTTAAAAGGCTTTTATTATTTTGGTTGATGGATATCTTATTTTTCCATAAAATATCTCTGACAATGAAGAAATACTGTAGGTTAAAAACAATGAATGAATTTCTAGCTAAAAATTCTAGCAGGTGCATTCCCTGACCAATCGTATGTACCACATTAAAAAGATATGTTTGTAGGGGAGAGGGGCTGGCTAAAGAAACCCACTCTGACCCTAGAGCCCAGAACTAGGGAATAGTGGCTCAGATCAGGGCAGAAAGAAACACAGTTTGGCTCAGAGAGTTCAGAGCCATCTCTGCCCTTGGGCAACTGACTTGTGAAACCAACCAATCACAGAGCAGGATAGTAGAACCCTGGGCCTGGGGTTGACTCCAACCCTAAGATTTCCTGTGAAAACCACCCTGCCTAGTCAGTTAGAAATAAAGGCTGTTCTCTTCACCCTGGTAGAGGCAGCTACTCTCCTGGACTCCTCCTTCCCAAATAAATCTCTTCCTCAAAAGAGTTTTTTGGGTGTGAAGAAGCTCTTCATTCACTGGCATAGAGAAGATCCTTGCCGAGACGTCCCCCAGTGGACAAAACAAGAGAGAGAGCTGAAAGAACAGGGCAAGGAGGAGCTGAACCGAAGATCTTTGCTGAGACACCCCTCAGTGGACAGAAAGAACTGTAAGAAACACTTTTCTCTGGAGCCGGAGGAGATTGCTACATTTCTGCAGGGGTTTCCCCTTTCACAGAGTGAAGCAAGAGAAGCAACATCTTAGGCATGAGAAGCAGAGCTCTGCTAGGAAGTCCCTTTAAGTGGGGGCTGAGCAAAGCTAGACTGTAGAGGCTCTCCAGGAGAGAAGCAGGATTCCTATATCCTGCCGGAAGATCATCCCCCATCACACCAGGTGTACCTTGACTTTCCCGCAGAGTCAGGATACCTTTCCCCGCTGAAGCAGTTCCAGGCCTGACTCTCCTGAGAAGTCAGAAAAATTTATCTTTCAGTGTTGGGCTGTTTCTTTGCAGCCCCAGCTGTCAGAGCTGTGCTAAACAGCTCCAGGTGTCTGGGACACCTTCAGGGCACAGCTGTTGTTCTGAGAAGCTTGAGGTGTCCGGGATACCTCACCCTCCAGGGTTGAACTGTCTCCTTGCAGTTCAGCCATCAGAGCTGTGCTACATAGCTCAAGGTGTTGCCTGACTCCCTAGGTAGTCAGGACACCAAACCCACAGAGTTGCAAAACTCACTTTTTGCAACCAGTTTACTAACATTTTGTTCTTATTGTTTTTAAATGTCTTGTATACACATATACATGTATACAATATATATATTGGAATAGGCAATGTGAAGTGTTTGGGGACATAGCAGACTGAATAAAGCCCTCCAAAGATGTTCACATACAAATTCTCAGAAATCATGCATATCTTACCTTATATGGTAAAAGAAGCTTTTGTGATGTTATTGTAGAATATTATTCTAAGGTGTGTTACTTTTGTTTAGGTTGCATTTAACTGTGTGAAGCTTGTTTACTGTGTCTGTCTAAAATACCTGATGATCTAATAAAGAGCTGAACAGCCAATAGTGAGGCAGGAGAGAGAATTAGGCAGGGCTGGCACTCAGAGAGGATAACTTGAAGGAGAAATCTGGAGAGATATGGGAACCAGAGAAGGAGGAAGAGATCAGGCACCAGTCACCCAGCTACACCACCAGCAAAGAAGTAAGAAAGAAAAGTATACAAAAGTAGAGAAAGGTAAAAGCCCACAAAAGACAGACAGGTTAATTTAAATTAAGGAAAGCTGGCTAGAAATAATCCAAGCTAGGGTTAAGCATTTGTAATTAAGAATAAGCCTCTGTGTGTAATTTATTTGGGAGCTGAGTAGAGGGCCCCCTCCAAAGAGCAAAACAACAGCAGTAAAATATGACTAGTTGAAGGGTGTAGAATGAGATTGTTATTTATTTTATGAGTGATTACAAAAAATGAAGAGTCTTCATAAAAGGGATGTAAGAGCAATAGATACATGAAGTAATGATTTTGCAACAAAAGCAAGGGGTAGAATGATGTGCCTGGAAGATGAGTTAGGAACTGAAGAACACAGACAACAGAAAGACATCAAAATATGGGAAGGGACAGATTCTCTCCTAGAGGCTCTAGGTGAATGAACCCTCAGAGAATCATGACATCAACACAGTTTTACTAATCCACAGTTTTGGATTTTTAACTAATGGAATCATCATAGACAATAAAATTGGGTTGATTTATTCCATGTGTAATTTATGAGAGCATATGATAAACTAATATAGAGCACGATTCATGAGCTCAAATGATAAGCTAATACAGAGTGAAATCTAGCAACCCGAGGAACCTCTAAAATCTATCTCCAGCCTCTATTGAAGTCCTTGGCTCAAAGATTCTATGTAGGTTCCTGGAGAAGAAATGGCATCAACAATGTTGTTTAACTTTAGGCCCTATAACCTATTAAATTAACCTGCCAGACACAATGGCCCTACAGAGGAACAGTGACACTCCTGTTATAGGAGCAACTATCTGCCCTCTGAGTATATTTGAAGCCAACTGAACAAAAGGGATTCATTTGCAGGAATAGAGACCTACTTAAAAAAAAAATAGTCAAGGAGATCTTAGGCCCTGGGAAGAGTTCATGACTATTGATTTGCTAAACTGGCTGGGTATCAGGCTGCTTTTACAGATACAATTTCCTATGACTTTACCTGTATAAAAATGCTACTATCAAGGGTAATCAAAAGGTTAGTACAACAACTATCCAGGACCCTCTAGGCAATTTCCAGGCCTGAGCAGTTGAGGACACAGATGACTACCCTACATACCTTGCTGGGTGGGGAGGAGGGCACAACTATCCAGGACCCACTCAGCACTTTCCAGGCTAAAAGTGCCAGGTGGTTACTTACCATCACACTAAGCCTGTGGTTTCTAGTCCCAGGCACAGGAGAGATGAGAAGCAACATCTCCATGTCATTACTTGTGATTGGGGTGGACAGGAATCAATCAAGTGCCACCTATGACTCAACCTAGAGCCTGTCAGGCATCAGGGAATCATTATGGTGACTGAGTCCAGGGTAGGGAAATGGAAGAGAGAGAGGCAAAACTTTTCATAAGCTGGGGAGAGAGGCATATCTGAGGAGGTGACAGGTCTGCTTGCCATTAGAGTCCGGGAGAATGCCAGGACTATTGCCATGGGCCAAGTCTTGGTTCATGGCTCTGAAGTAGTCAAGGGGCTATGTTGATGTCAGTAGTTCCTGTTGCCACTGAGAGCCATGCAGAGGCCTGTAGTCTTGGCCTCCACCTGGGACCATTGTAGTATCTAAGAGCCATGCTGCCGTGGGACCATGCCAATTTGGGTGGCCTATGTTGCCACCTGGGGCCATGGTGACATCCAAGCCCTAGCTGCTGCTGAGGATCATGTCTGAGTCTGTGGTCCTGCCAACCCGGGGTTTGTGTTGATGTCCAGCTACCTATGTTGTCACAAAAGGCCATGTGGATGCCCAGAGTCTAAGCAGCAACCTGTGACCATATTGGTATCCAAGGGCTATGCCTCCACTGGAGCCATGCAGATTTGATTTGTTGGCACTGTCACCTGGGGCCAGTGTCATACCGACCAGGGCTGTCACTGAGGGCCTTGTCTCTGTCCTTGGCCCTACCACATTCAGTATCTGTGTTGATGTCCACATCTTCTGACAATACTGAAGATCATGCCACTCCCAGGGGTCTGGGCCATCACCTGGAGCCATGTTGGTGTGCAAGGGCAGTGCTGCCATGGGTGGTAGAGAGGATGAGGTTCTGGGTGGCCTGTGCTACCGCTTGGGTCCATGGTGACATCTGAGCCTGGCCACCACATAGGACCATGTCTGGGTCTGAGTTCCTACTATAGCCAGGGTCTATACTGATGTCTATAGCCCATGAGGCAACCAGAGAACACACAGATGTCCAGGGTCTGGGCCACAATCTGTAGCCAGGTTAGGATGTGAGGGCCGTACATCTGTCAGGGCCATGCTATTCAGAGTGGTCTGTGCTTTTACCCAGGACCATGGTGTCATCTGGGCCAGGGCTGCTGCTGAGGGCCACATCTGGGTCCTACTGCAGCTGACGTCTGTGATGATGTCCATGGCCCTACCCTTCGCTGGCCCTGGGACGGATGGCCCTGTCCCTTGATGAATACTGAGACAGAAGAGCTGGCCCCATCGTTCAGGGGAGAGCTGCTTCTGAAAGATGACCCACTCATCACTAGGAGTGTACAACTCACTAGGCAGCACACTAGAGCTAACCTTGTTGTTGGGGATGGAGGTGAGCCTACTCAAAGGTCGTGAGAGGAGCAGAGCTGAAACCCCCCCCCCCTTATCTGCCATATAGTGGCATGCCCTCCTCCCTCCCCAATTGCTACCTGAGACAGGCAGGCAAGAGATCTGGCCCCAGGGTCATGAGAGTGAGAGGGCTAGTCCTGCCCCTCACCAGCCGCAGCAAACAGCAGAGTGTGCCCTGTACCCCACCTGGCCCTGGTGGTGTGAGTGTGAGTAAGCCAGATCTGAGGACCAGAGAACAGGAGAACTGGCCTTGTCCTTTGCTGTAGGCTGAATTGGGTGAGCTGGCTGTGGCAGTGCTGGAGAGCTTGCCAGGGTAGTGACTATACAGAAAAGCTGGCAGGTGGACCAATACAGCTACCAGGGCTATGAATTAGTCCACCACAACATTCACCACATCTATGAACTGTTGGAGCACGTGAAGGGGCAGGACCTACAGATCTAAAACTGCAAGATATCAATGACACAGGACAACAACAGGATATCCAAAAGGAGACCCAGTGAAGAGCTCATTATCAATAGTGTAGCAGAAACCAGAGGCCTCAAACCAGACCAATGACTCAGCAATGAACATTTACAAGTAAATAGGAATGGACTAAAGGGGTAAACTGTGTGACAAAATGGGTCACATTACAGCTTTCCCAACAAGATTCAGAGATAAGTGGGATTGGGAAACGTGAGGTGAAATCCACAGAGAATCACTAGAAATTGAGAAAAAAAGTTAGTACGACTTGGAGATATGCATTAGCTTTTTAAAACAGCAAACAAGGCATACAGACTCTACTGTTGTATCTCTCAAGGTCAACCAAGACCCAAAAGACTTCATAGGATGGAAAGAGTGAGCTGAAAATAATCAGCAGCTCCCAGCAACACAACACCACAAGCACCTATGTTTTTACTACTGTAGAACTCTGCCACTCACACATTCCCTCATCCCAGTTTGGTAAGTGAGCCATTGTGTTAACAAGACATAGTGACTCACTAAAATATGATTTTGTAAGTAAACACTGACATACAAATACATTTTATTATATAATGCCATTTATACATTTTAAATATATTATATATAATGAGTAAATTGATTAACAAATGACAAGCTACTTTCTAAGATAATGCTAACTGTAATTAAACATATAAACATACATCATATTAGTTAGCTTTTATGTGACTGTGATTAGAATACCTGACAAAATGACATAAAGAAGAAAAGGTTTATTTTCATTCATGTTTTCACAGGTGTTCGTCCATCACGGTGTGGAAAGCAAGAGAGAAGAGTTCACATCATGGTAGCCCACAAGGGAAAGAAAGGGCCCATGGTAGAGAGAGCAGAACAATATATGGTCCCCAAGGACATGGCCCACAGGCACCTACTTCCGCTAACTATACCCTATCATGCTTGTACTTTTCATTACCTCATATAATGCCATTCTAACAAGAATCCATTGAGAAGCAGCGCCATTTATTATGTCTGAGCTCTCGTGATCTATCTCTGGATGCACCATCATTGACATCTCAAGTTTTGTGCTTTATCAATCTCTTAGGTCTTTCTCAACCCACTCAAATCAACAATAAATACTAGACACTAGAACAATTTCATATTAAGCAGAAATGAACTGTGATTGATCACCATTACATGCTAAAATTAATTGCTGAATATTTGATGAGAAATGAGATACAGAGCCTTATAATTGTTCCCCATCAATTATGTATTAATTCCAAAGTAACACATATTCTCTCTGGGGAAACATGGTAAGTATCATTTTTAAATGGTACATCAAAGCTACTATTAAAGCTATTATTATCCTTAGCAGAAGAATTCTTATCATACTTATCAATATGCTCTAAGATAAATAAATCACTGTCCTTTTACTCCTACCCATGATCCCAATTTAGACATTCTATTAACAACAAAATGGCTACAAAAAGATGGAGCAGAGGTCAAAGTGCCTACTGTACCAACCTGACACCCTGAAGTCCATTCCCAAATCACGTAGTGAAAGCAGAGAATCAGCCCCCATTTGGATGCTCACATATGTGCTATGGAATGCACATTATCTTTTTTTTTTTTTTTTTTTTTTTTTTTTTTTTTTTTTTTTTTTTTTTTTTTTTTTTTTTTTTGGTTTTTCGAGACAGGGTTTCTCTGTGTAGCTTTGCGCCTTTCCTGGAACTCACTTGGTAGCCCAGGCTGGCCTCGAACTCACAGCGATCCGCCAGGCTCTGCCTCCCGAGTGCTGGGATTAAAGGCGTGCGCCACCACCGCCTGGCGGAATGCACATTATGATCCCCATGCAGGCACACGTATACAAACACACATCCACACATCAACAGGAGACTAAATAATATTAAAACCAAAACTAAACAAATAAACAGGATTAAAAAACCCCAAAATAGATCCACAAAGTAAAACTGAAATGTTCTAAACTAAAGAACAATAAGCAGTCTTAAAATTAATTTCAAATTTATTAACTTAGATATTGTTCAAAGCCTGGCAAACAAAGGTCAATAGTTCATTTGACTATATTTTTAATATTTTTATTTTATAATTAACTTAATTTCACGTATCAGCCACGGGATCACCAGAGTAGGTCAGCTCAAGCACTCTCTCGATCATTGCCAGTAGTCTATAGTGGAGGTATCTTCGTTGATTTCTGGGGACCTCTCTAGCACTCTGCTTCTTCCTATTCCCCTGGGGTCTTCATTAACACAGGCACCTCATATGCTCAATTGACTATAGAGCATTAATAATGGACCAGTATAAACTTTCAGAAAATTATGACGAATATGTTTTTATATTTCTGTCCTGAGACTGAACCTGTGACTTCATTTATGCTAGACAATCATTCTGTCAAAGAACTGTATCTCCATCCAGGTACATGGGAAATAACTTATTTAGTATTTGGGGATAAGTCACATGGGGGTTCCAACTTTCCTTTGAATATTTCAAAGACCTTTTCATCCATATCCCATATACTGTTAGAACAATAGATAGATGACATAGTTATATCCATTACATCTATTTTATATATGAATATAGAAACATAACTTTTACATAGATGTAATTCGTCACGTATACACTCTTTCTGCATATATTTATTCATGTATTACGTATATATATATTACATATTTGTATTTATGTAGGCATGGGTATCTATAAGATCATCTACAGAGAAGGAGGGATTAGAGAAGGAAAGTAAAATGATAAAAAGGAAAAACCAAACTGAACTGCTGAATCTAGATAAAAGGTGTGAGGCACTTTCTCTTTGTTCTCTCACACCTCCTCTTTCTAATTCTCCTCCTCCTCATTTTGATAAAGGGTCTCATTATGTAGCCCAGTGTGGCATTTACCTCTTGATCCTCCTGCCTCTAAATCTTGAGTGCAAGGATTAGAGATATGGACCATCCTGCCCCGCTTTATTTTCTATTCTATATACCCTTTATAAATTGGAATAATGTTTTTCAAAGTAAAACAATTCTAGGACTTTTTCAATTTTAGTTTAGTTTAAGGAAAATACTCAATGCAAACACAGGGGGAATTTAAGCTTTACTGATTCTGTTTCATATCCTTATTATATGTATTAGTAATACATCTTCAGATAGGTCAGTGGATGAAAAAGAATTTATTTACAGGCAAGCTCATCACTGTATATAACTTTGAATTAATATTGTTTTTATTCTTCAATCTATTATGATTTATATTTTATTATAATATTACAAAATCCATGTAATTAAAAATTAATTTCTTCCTTACAGCACAAACCACTCACAAGGAGAATTTTTTAAAATAATCCAGTAAATGCTAAAGTAGACAAGTGAGGCATGTCAGTTTGACTGGGAACAATGGTAATTTTTCAGCTTCTAAATTGTTAACATTTGTGGCCTTTGCTTCTTGGATTTCATATTCATCAATCCCAATACACTGCTCAAAAGAGACATGGATCTTAGGAAATTGTTTTCGTTATTAATCATAAATTATACTTGATGCTCGGGAAGCAATGATCTGTAAAAATTTAATTAAGAAATGAATAGTGCCAACTCTCATTTCTGATTCAGTGGATCTTTGATTCATTTGTTCTATTGTATTTATTTAAATAAGAGTCTTGACGATAAAATGAAAATATACCACAGAGGCTGACTCAAAGATTTAGCTCTCTCAGTCATATTAGAATCACTTAGGACTATGTAATGTCATATAAATATCAGTATTGTCCTTTACTAAATTTGAGTTTTACTAACTTCTCAGCATGGAAAAAAATAGCCATTTTTTTTTCTCCATCAACTGCAGACTTTAAGAAGGACTGTATTTTATACTTAGTTTATAAGTTAACACTACCACAAATCTCTAGTTCCTAATAATATTTGAAGAATGCATAGGAATTTGATCTATGAGTACAAGTTCAAGATGTTAACCCACACATAGTAACATTTATTGAAGCACTTACCACCTGATGCACAAAAGCACCTGTTTGGGGAATAATGTTGAATATTTTGGATGAAACAAAAAATGTTAGAGAACATAAGGATTGTGCCCTCCTCTTGGATTTCTGTTCAGTGAGGATCCATGTAACCATGTTTAACCCCCTTTTCTAATATTATTCAGAATGTGAAAGTTGATCTGATGGTGAAGTGCTGTCCGTAGCTTGTTTTGAAAGGTCTGAGTGAAAATAACCTTAAGTAAATAGCATGGATGATGAGGTAAGAAGGAACATTCTAGGTTTAAATATGTCAGAGTATCTCAGTCTATTTTCTCTTACCGTAACAGATGGTCTTCGTATGATAGTTCATAAAGAAGTTTATTTCAACTCTTAAGCCTGAAAGGTCAGCTATATTCACACAGGGACTCACAACATAGCCGTAAAGGAGTGGGGAGGCAAGTAAAAACTTGCTCTTGAAAGAAGAAAACCACTACAGGAAAACTAATCCGGCATTGTAAGAAAGATGTGATGCGGTGGCGAGGTGAGGGGACACCACACAGAGCCTTGATGCAGAGGGAGGGGCTTCTTCCTGCCTCAACTGAATATACCAGGCTCTGCGGACTCCCCATGAGAGACCTTGCCTTGTTGGAGGAGAGGATGGAGGTAGTTTTTGTGGGGGAAGACAGGAGGGGTTGGAGGAGGGAGGAGAGGGGGAATCTGTGACTGGTATGTAAAATGAATAAAAAAAAATTCTTAAAAAAATGTGAGTCCCTAATATGTGTTCATTTCCTAAGACTATTACATTGACAACCAATTTCAACATAGGTTTTAAGGGAAACTAAGTACAGGCAAAGAATAGACTGGGAAGGGAGTATTAGAATGCTTCAGGGAAGAAATAGAAGACATAAAAGCATGAAAATGGAGTGAATGATACATTCAAAGAATGTAATGACATGAAAGAGTATAGACAATAAAACACCAGATACTGGCAAATCAAAGAACAGAAAAAAAATGAAAATATGTTGTGCATTGCACTTTACTGTAAAAACAAAAGGAAGTGACAGTTTATAAAAAGGGAATGACAATAATTGATTTGATTTTTTTTTTTACAAAAGTAATCAATATGATTGGAATTGGGGAAATGAGACAAGAGTCTAAGAGATGTCAGCAGACATTACATTCAGAGGTATAGAAAATGTAGTAAGTAGAAAAATGGAAGATTCTGAGAAAATTCAATATAATCTTTGATAGAATGAGTAAATTAAATAATTATCTCTTGTCTGTCATTTACACTCTACTTAAAATGATTGAGCTTCTTCACAAATCTTGTACACAAATATTGATATAAATAAAGCAGATAATTTTACAAACTAGACTAAGTGCATTTTAATAAACCAATCACTTTATAATTTCACATGTATATCATTAATTTAATAATTGACCTTTATAATAATTTACAAGAATCCTTGTTTGAAACTCATTAACTAACATCACAAGACATAAAAATTTATGCAAGAAAGTAAAAGACAGGGATTTTTAAAAACAGATCTTAGGCTATGAATTATAATAATGTGAATATCCAAAAGGTAGAGATCCTGCCATTCACAAACAGATTATAGGCTGTGAATTACAATAATGTGACTAGCCACATGATATACACAAATTATTACAATAACTCAAAAGAAGTTCACTTCAAAGGTTTAATAATATCTCTGCTTTCAGACCCTCAGACATGCCCTTCTCAGGCTGACATTATTACAAATACTCTAAAGTGGTTCTCAACCTGGGGATAATGAACCTTTTGGAGGTGGAATAACCCTTTCACAGGGGTCACATATCAGATTCCCTGCATATTGGATAGTTAAATTATGACTCATAGCAGTAGCAAAATTACAGTTATGAATTCACAATGAAAATAATTTTATGGCTGGAGATTACCACAACATGAGGAACTGCATTAAAGGGTCACAGCATCAGGAAGGTTGGGAACCACTGCTGAAAACTAGGACATCAAGTAGTGTGCTCCTCAATGACATTAAATGTTAGTCAAAAAATAGTAGGAGTATTGGTTAAGCTGGAATGATTGATTTTTTTTTTATCAAACTTAAGGTTAGTCTTGTGCTATTAAACTGATTTTAAATACAAATATAAAACCTTCCATTTTGAAATATTGGCATAGTTTACTTACCATTGTGTCTGAGAATGTAAGTATCTCATGATGAAAATATGTCCAAATTAGTTAAATGCAAAGAAATATAGCTTGGTATGACTTACTTTTAAAAAAACTTAGACAAAGAGTTAAGTTGAAGTACTGTAGTTAGGATGCTTAGAAACCCCTTTCTGAAGACTGGAAGGTAACCAGGAAAAGAAAGGCAACACACAGAAACAACAAAAGATGGGCACACTATAAAGGGGATCACAGTTGATCAAAGACTGAAGTGGGAAAATGATTTTTAAAATTTATGTAAAATGATGGAAAAATATCTAGATTTGGGAAGATAAAATTTCAAAATTGTTTTGAAACTGTACACTCTATGGTAAAAAAAACTATATTGTGTTTTGATACTCATAAAAATGTGTACCAAAAGTACTGAACCCAAACAAAAATAAATAGAAAGAGGCCTGGAAATGTATTCCAGGAGGTAAATGTCCCGTATGTGAAGCTGGACAACCTGATTTTGATCCCCAGGACCCACATGGTGAAAGGTAAAAAGCAAGTCCTGCAAGATGTCCTCTGATCTCTATATGCCACTCAACATGGTATGCACATACCAACTACCACTATACAGGAGTGCATGTACACACACACAGACATACATACAGACACATAGACACACACACACACATACACGTACACACATACAGAGAGTTGCAGAGACATATACAGAGGCAGAGCGACACAGAGACACGGAGACAGAGAGATAGAGAGACAGAGAATGTAAATAATGAAAAAAATGTAAATAATGCCTAAAAGTAAATATTAATAATTTACACAATAGATGTTAGGTAATTGATACCTATGCTATTCATAAGAATTTACATGCTGATATCTTAAAATTATTTCAGTACAAAAGTGTATAAAACAGTAATTGAATGAGCAGCTAGTTTGACCAACTTATGCTGAAAGTAGGTGTTATTCAATCATACTGTTGGAATCAAATCTTTTCATAAGAAATTAAAGAGGTAAAAAAAGGAAATTTATTACCCAATGACTGTTAACTGATGATAATATTTCTGGCCTACTGTACTAAGTTTGAAATTTTACTCTATTGTCTTCTGTATTCTAATATTTATGTTTGTGATAACTCAACTCACACAATCAAAGCATAAAATACATGAAATATAAGTTGATGCAGAATTGCTAGTTCAGTTAAAGTTAGACATGAAATGAATAGTAATCAAAGAGTAAATAAATCAAATAAAATGAATAAAATGTTACAAAAATAAAATGAAATAAATACCCATAAACAAGGGGACCTTTTTAGAAAATAGGATGATGGAAGATTACTAATAATTTGTAATAATCATATTTAAAATGTAATTTAACTATGTAATTTTATTGAAAAATATCAGTGAGCTACCTTTAAAATTAGACTAGCCTGTTGCTTGAGCAACATAATCCATTACTTACTCAAAAGAATCCTGTTGTATTTTCTGAACATGTGTGGGTATGTCTGTGGAAGAATTTTTTCATAGCACAGCATAGAGAAAGCCTGGGAGGAAGCCTACTTAATAGCTAACTTAATTTTCTTTGGTTAGGCTGGGCTGATGAGACTAAGAAAGGAAACAGAAACAACATTTTTAAGCTGTCAATTGTAATAGCTGCACAAACAACTACACAGGTGTCTGTGTCAATGTAGCCTTGGAGATCCACTGTTGTATTATTAAGGAAATAAATTTTGTTTGAGTTCTAGTGGATTTTTAATTATCTTATCAAATCAGACCAAATCAGCTTTGCCCTCAATTGCTCATTACATAGTTTCTTACAGGCTGGGAAAACACCTAAATATATTCTAATTTTTAATTTTCTCACAGTTTCCAGAATCCTGACCAGTTGTTTATGAAGAATGTCATAGTGACTGGTCTATTGCTGTGAGGAAACACGATGCCCAAGAAACTTAAAAAGAAATCATTGAACTGAGGGCGTGTTTGCAGGTTCAGAGGCTTATCCTTGATCATCATGCTGGGGAGCATGGCAGCAGACAGGCAAACATGACGACAGTGCAGTAACTGAGAGCTTTTAACATCTGACATGTTGGACGCAGAGAGAGAGAGAGGGAGAGAGTGGGAGGGAGAGAGAGAGTAGTCCTGCCCTGCTCTTTAAAACCTCATGCCCTTTGCTTTACATCTAGTATCCACTTATGAGTGAGTACATACCATGTTTGTCCTTCTGATTCTGGATTACCTCACTCAGGATGATATTTTCTAGTTCCATCCATTTGCCTGCAAACCTCATGATGCCATTGTTTTTCTCTGCTGAGTAGTACTCCATTGTGTATATGTACCACATTTTCTTAATCCATTCTTCAGCTGAGGGGCATCTAGGTTGTTTCCCAGGTTCTGGCTATTACAAATAATGCTGCTGTGAACATAGTTGAGCATCTGTCCTTGTAGTATGATTGAGCATTCCTTGGGTATATGCCCAAGAGTGGTATAGCTGGGTCTTGAGGAAGATTGATTCCCAATTTTCTGAGAAACCACCATACTGATTTCCAAAATGGCTGTACAAGTTTGCACTCCTGCCAAAAGTGGAGGAGTGTTCCTCTTGCTCCACACCCTCTCCAACATAAGCTGTCCCAGTGTTTTTGATCTTAGCCATTCTGACAAGTGTAAGAAGGTATCTCAGAGTCATTTTGATTTGCATTTCCCTGATGACTAAGGATGTTGAGCAATTCCAAAAAATGTCTCTTAGACTACTGGAAATGGTCAAGAGGGTGCCTGAACTGGCCTACTCCGGTGATCAGATGGCTAAATACCCTAATTGTCATCATAGAGCCCTCATCCAGTGACTGATGGAAGTAGATGCAGAGATCCATGGCTGGGTTCCAGGTCAAGCTCCAGGAATCCAATGGATGAGAGAGAGGAGGGATTCTATGAGAAAGGGACATAGAGATCACGATGGGAAAATTTACAGAGACAGCCAGCCCAACTAGAGGAAATGCATGAACTGTGGACCAATAGCTGAGGAGCCCCCATGGTACTGGACTAGGCCGTCTGGATAGGCAAGACAGTCGTTTAGCTTGGACTATTTGGGAGGCCCCCAGGCAGTAGGATCAGGATCCATCCCTGGTTCATGAGCCGGCTTTTTGGAACCTAACACCTATGGTGAGAAACTTTGTGCAGCCTTGATGCAGGGAAGAGGGGCTTGGACCTGCCTCAGCTGAGTGTACCAGACTCTGCTGATTCCCCATGGGAGACCTTGCCTTGGAGGAGATAGGAATGGGGTGGGTGTTAGGTGTTGAGGGGTGGTAGGAGGAATGTGAGGGGAATCTGCTGTTGGTATGTAAAATGAATAGAAAATCTCTTAATTTAAAAAAAAAACAAAAACAAAAAAACCCTTATGCCCTATCCCAGTCACACACTTTCTTCAGCAAGGCCACAATTCCTAATCCTTCCTAAACTGTCTATCAACTGAAAAACAAACATTCAAATGTATGAGCCTATGGAGGCAGTCTCAGTTAAACGACCACACACAGTAAATCTTAATGTGGATTATCTGACATTTTCTTCTGAATAGCTTGATGTTATGTAATTTTGACAAAAATTACAAAGTTAATTTGTAAGTATACCACTTGAGCAATGATCAATCTAATAGAGAAGGAGTAGATTTTTATGTGTATTTTAACTTTCCTGAAATCATCTTCTATATTCTAATAACTCTTCTCCTTAAGTTATGTGAGAACTTAATGACATAATGCCTGTAGATGCCTAGCTAATTAACTTATTCAAATAAAATTTAGGTTTCTAGTTCTGTTGATTTTATTTGTAATTTTATATAAATATTACCTGAAATGTGGTAATAGAGTATTTATTATAATCTTATATGGGCATGTGAACCAATTCTTATTTTAAATCTTCAATGTCGGCATAACAAAATTTCTAGCTATTTCCTACACAGGAAAAACAATGATATAACAATGATAAAGTATGATTATCTTGTTTACATAGGGAAAATGCTCTTGATTTGCTACCATAGCTAATGGGGGCTGTAAGAAGTCTCTGTATTAATTTCAACTTCACAGTGTAATGATGAAGGAATTTTGGATCCAAATAAAAAAAAAAAGCTCCCAAACATTCTTTGTAAAAAAAAAAAAATAATAATAATAAAACTAAGTAGTGCTCAGTAGTGACCAATCTGGCACCGTTTTCTTGATTTGAGACAAAGCACAGTAGGCTGTCTTCCAATTCATTAAAATATCAGATGCTGGCCAACTTTATTTTTTTAGTATTAAATGTGTTACACTTCTCAGCTTTATGTCAAAGCTATATTCTGTAAATATTCCAGTAATCAACTGTGAAGGTCCCAGGTGTATTGTGCATAAGAAAGGGAAGCCTTTTATCAAAAGGCAGTTTCTGCTTCCTGAACAATAATACAGTTCCTACAGTTTCTCTCTAGAGAGTCTAATTTAGTTAGTATTCATGGAATGAGAAAAAAAATGAAACTTTAAAATACATGTCTACACAAATACCCATATACAGTATAATATATATATTATATATATTATATAATATATATAATATATTATATAATATATATATATGTGTGTGTATATGTGTGTGTGTTCATGTGCATGTGTATTTTCCAATTGCTTTAAAACATACTTTTTTCATTTATGTTGATTTCTGTGCACTTGAATTCAATTTAAAGCTAAGTGTTCTCTTGTTCTTATTTTTCCTTTGCAAAAGGATTTTGCCTTCTAGTACTCATCCAATACTGAGCACAGAGTTAGTAAAAATGACCAGATGTCATGCTCATTTAATCAGGCCATCCTTGGTCCCTCACTTGAATTCGTACAAATTGTTTCTCAAGCAGTATAAAAAGTTCCATCGTTCATTTTGTCAAAATAAATTCAGTTATGTAATATTCAAGTTAAGGGTCCGATTTTGAAACAATTTGTTTTTATTGTGCTAAGCAGAAAACCCAGACGATCATCTTACCACTGTAATCCTTTAGCATAACTTTTAAATTATGTTGCTTTTCAAAATATATATACTTGCTTTCAAAGTTTTCATGATAAATATGTCCTTGTATTATATCAGAATATAACTCTATTAATAATATTCTTCCTTCTTGAAAAAGCCTGTCATGCCATAACATTGTAGTGAATATGCTTCATTCTCAACTCTACTAGGCATTAAAGAAAGCTTTTGGCACTCATGTGTGTGTGTTCTCTGTGGGATAAATTTTATTTTGGCTTCATTCTTGCTCTGTGAATGTAGCCCTCCAGACCAAAGTGTTGTGTGGTGAGGCTTTCTTAATACTCTCCCCTCTTGGGGATGACCTAGCTTTGCCCTTCTCTACCACAGTGCTATAAAATCAAAAACACACATTATGATAGATATAATAATAGACTGGAAATGGACTTTGAGAAACTGACTTTCAAGTATTAGTAAGGAACTATTCTTGAGATTAGGATGTGTAAAAACAAGCAAGAGAACAAGAAATGTGTGTTTCCTGGCCCTTTGGAGAGTATTGAAGTTGGCATCACATCTTAAGAAGAGAACCACAATTATTCCGTAAGCTATTACATGTTGTAATCAAGGAAGGTACAATCTTGGGCACAAGGGCTTCTGGAAACTGCAGGATAAAATTTTGTAATCAGTCTGCATAGGCTAATCTGGAAACACTACTCACTAGGATCTTTGTCATTATTATATTTTATCGTCAATGTAATGATGGACACAAACACGCAAAGTCATAATCTCCATAAATATACTCTTGTGCTACAAAGATACATATGTAATGGTACACACTCACATACCCCACACACCACTCACAAACAGAACACAACTTTTTTCTCTCCATCACACACACACAGACACACACACACACACACACACACACACACACACACACACACACACACACACAGAGGCAGAGACAGAGAGAAGTAGAGAGAGGTAGAGAGAGATAGAGAGGGAGAAATTGAGAGAAAGAAAGAAAAAGAGAAGAGTAGTTTATGTTTCCTTTACAATCAAAAGTAAATTAAGTCTATATTATTAAAGCTTTACTGAAGTTGCTATAAAATAGTAGAGGACTCATCCTAAGAAACTAAATGAATATGCAAGACATTTCCCAACTCACAAAATTTTTTAACAAATTGTATAAAGGTGATAATTTATTCTAAATTTCTGTGTAAACATAATTATTAATATTCAAAATAGTTCTGAAGGTCATTCAAATTATGTGAGAAATGGGCAGGGTGGTGGTGGTGCACACCTTTAATTCCAGCACTCGAGTTCAGAGGGAGGTGAATCTCTGTGAGTTCGAGGCCAGCCTGGTCTACAAAGTGAGTTCCAGGACAAGCTCCAAAAGCTACACAGAGAAACCCTGTCTTGAAAAACCAAAATGAATAAAAATAAAAAAGTGAGAAATAAATTAAATGAAGAATGACATGGAGAAACTTGTTTAGTAATGGCTGAAAATGGATTATACAATTCTATTAGATAGATCAGTGTCCTGTTAGGAGAAAAAATACACAGAGATCAATGAAAAGTGCATCAGAGTAAATATAGGGCTGAACATATTATGAAAGTGACAGAGCCAATCATTGAAAATGAATAATTCACTGCCACCAGGGAAGTCAGTAGGCTAACTGCAGATCTTTAACTGTCCCTCTGCTCCTCCAAATTCAATGCCCAAGTCTCATCTCCAGCTATGTAGCAGATCACCTGCATAGGCCTCCTTGAAATAAAGGAAAAGAAAAAAATGAACATTTATGTTGTATGAGATGTTGGATAAAAAAAGCAATTTCATCATTTACTTGGAAAAATGCTGAGTTACAAGTTAGGATAGACATTCATTACAGCCCGCCAAGGTGAAGCTATACATCTATAATCAACAGAATGTGATGGCTAATCTTGTTGGTTAAATTGATGAATCTTGAAACACCTAGAAGATACAACTGTGGGCTTGTATGTGAGAACATTTGGAGAGAATCAACAAGGGGAAACAGCTGCTCCCAGACAAAGTGGGTTAACACCTTCCAAAGAAAAGAGAGTTCTGTTCTTGTTTCTTCAAACTCACTTCCACTTAAGCAAGTGCTCTATGCTGCTGCAGCTGCTGCTGCCATCAACCCATCCACAACTGTCAATATCCTCCCCTGGCCTCAGGCTCCACCTTCCTCAGCCTTCCTACATGCACTATCAGCAAATGTCCAGAAACATTCTGAGTCTTCAGTGAAAGATGGAGAGTGCTGAGGCATCCAGTCTCATGACCTTCAAAATTACCTGATTCTGAACATGCAGCTAGGGTCTTGTTATATATATGAATGGCCTCAGAATAGCTGCAACCCTACTTGTCTTAGTTAGAGTTTCTATTGCTGGGAAGAGACACCATGTCCACAGCAGCTCTAATAAAGGAATAACATTTAATTGGGATGGCTTGCACTTTCTGAGGTTTAGTCCATTTTCATCATGATATGACATGGTGGCCCACAGGCAGACACGGTGCTGTATAAGTACCTGAGTGTCCTACATCTCACAGCCAACAGGAAGTGATCTGTCTCACTGGGAGTAGCTTGAGCATAGAAGACTTTAAAGCCCACTCCCCAGTGACACACTTCCTTCAATAAGGCCACACCTCCTAATAGTGTCACTCCTTTTGGGGGTCATTTTCTTTTAAACCACCACACTAATTCCTTGGACTGATGAGTGTTGAGATTACAGGTGTACACTACCTTTATCTGCTGAAAATATACATTTTTATTTTTTCAAAAAGAAACTGTATCACTGGTGCCACAAAAGAGAAACTGAAAACATCATTTACCAAAATAAGCATATGTTCAGCACCACTTTTATGAAGCTAACTTTCTCTCCACAATAGGAATATCAGGCCATGGCTTTTAGCCAGAATTCCATTAAAGAAACTGAATACCAGCTCATGCACCAGGGATAGATCCTGCTCCCACTGCCAGGGGCCCCTCAAACAGACCAAACTACACAACTGTCTCATTTATGCAGAGGGCCTAGTCCAGTCCCATGCAGGCTTCACTGCTGTTGGTCTAAAGTTCCTGAGTTCCCACTAGCTTGGTTCAGTTGTCTCTGTAGGTTTCCCCATCATGATCTTGATGCCCCTTGCTCATAGAATCCCTCTTCCCTCTCTTCATGAGGACTCCTGGAGCTTGGTCTGGTGCTTGGCTGTGGATCTCTGTATCTGCTTCTGTCAGTTACTGGTTGAAGGCTCTATGATGATAGCCTTGATGCAGGGGGCAGAAGGGACTTGGACCTGCCTCTTCTGAATGTACTAGGCTTTGCTGTCTCCCCATGGGAGGCCTTACCTTTTCAGAGGAGGGGATGGGATATGAGTTTTGGGGGAAGGCTGGTGGGGCAGGGGAAGGGATGAGAGGGGGATCTGTGGTTGGTATGTAAAATTAATAAAAAAATTTCTCAATAAAGAAAACACAGAAACCAAATATCTGAAGCTGAATAACTTCATATATAATAAAAAGCTTTATTTCACTGAAGTTCTGGAGTTCAAGAGCATGGCACATCTAAGGAGCTGTGATCAAGATATCAGGCTAGCTAGCAGCACATCAATCAGAGAGAAAGCCTTAGATCTGGGGGAGTGGTCAGCTTGATCAGAATGCCTTTGCAGGAAGAAGTGAGTCATTTCCCAAGAAGTAGCTTCCTCCTTTTGGGAGCTCTTCCTCAGCAACCTCCCATGTGTTCCCATTTTATGGATCTGTCATGTTTCCCCCCAACATAGTAAAGAACACACTGCAAAGAATGAAGACTCTGAAAGACAAACTCAGCCTTTATCAATACCTTTGGGGCCCTTTTTAGAGCCTGTCAAGAATTCTAACTATGCTAAGTCACTACTGAAGCTGTTTTTGTTTGTTTGTTTGTTTTCAAGACAGGGTTCTCTGTGTAGTTTTGGCGCCTGTTCTGGAACTCTCTCTGTAGACCGACTGGCCTCGAACTCAAAGAGATCCACCTGCCTCTGCCTACCGAGTGCTGGGATTAAAGGCGTGCATCACCACTGCCTGGCCTTGAACCTGTTTTTAAGGGACATGAAAAGTTCCATATTTAGTAACTTGGTTGAGAACTGTGACAAATAAATAGAAACTTTGACCCAGTTTACCAGAGCAGTGAGAACATTCTATTGAAGTTGAATTTGAATCCTAATCTCAGTTTGACCGCTGTAGTCCTAAAGACTTTTTTAAGCCACAATTGCTTGAGGCAATGCTGTATCTGTAGAGAGCCAGCCATGATGAGGGCTTTTCAATGTTGTGTTTGTTGGTGTTAGTTGTATTCTTATTTAAGGCAGTGAGAAAAGTGGAGAAATAAGTTGTTTAAACCAATTATAATATGTCCATTAGATAAGTGCAACACAACCCAACACGTAAAAGAGAGAGAGAGAGAGAGAGAGAGAGAGAGAGATACATGCTTAAGTAGACATTACTTCAATATGAAGTTCATACAGTAAAGAAGTAGAGGTACCTCAAGTAACCAATTTAATGTCACACAGCAAAGAAATACATAAGTACACCCTGTTCAATCTGTATAATGTTACTTGTGCATATGTTTTCAGTCTGACCACTTGGTACTGGGTAAGTACTGGTGTATGCTTCCCGTTGGGAGACTATTCTCCTGCTCTCAGTATTCCTTATTTGCCTATAGTTCTTTGTGTAGGTTTAAGGCCTCAAGGCCACTCCTCATCCACATCCAGGTGAGCATGTCTATTGTTATTTTCCTTGTTCATGTTGTGTTCAGAAGTCTTAAATTTAAATGTATTCATTCAATATATGAAACAAGACCTTATTATGAAAGCCTTTGAAAATTAGGAAACAAATCAATTTCTAAAAAAAGAACAAGCATTTGAAATATGAACACAGCATATATTTCACAATTTTTGAAGAAGCCTCGAATCCACATAGAGTTACTTATTTTTGCTATGAATTTTAATAAATGTATGGAAATAAAATACATATTTCAGTTAGCTTAAAATGACATCTTAATACAAAAGTTTAACATAATATTTTGTATGTCAACAGCTTTATAAAGCTTATTATTCACAAAAAATATTAATGGAATTCATTCATCCTCAGCACATTATTTATTAAAAATAAGTTCTGATGTCAGTTACCCATTAAGGAACTTCACCGAGGAACACTTGAAAACTAAAGAAATTCTTTCATCTAAACACTGTCCTAACTTCACAGACTGAGAAAGAAAGCAGCAAGGAAACAATAGGAAAGGAACAACAGAAGGGTGATGTCATCAAACTTTTGAAATCAAAACAATACTAGACTCATGAGAGTTGACTGGGAGATGAAAGTCTGCTTACCACTGGACAAAGTTTTCAGTATCTATGTAGATCTTCTATTCCAAACTCAAAGAATAGAGAGAAAGGGATTGTGACAAGTCCCTTTGGAAAATGGACAGAAAATGACACTGATGGCCAAACAGAATGACGCTAAGTCAGTGTAAGGAAAAGCTAGTGTAAAGATACCTCAAATATTTTTCAAGCCTCAAAAAACAAGGAAATCTGCCTTCTTTTCCTAGCCAGGTCCTGCAGACAGAAAGAAGGTCCATGTCTGAACAAGCGTATGTCATGAACATTGACTCATTCCAAAGACCATGATTCCGATGCCATTTACACAATCAATTCACTTAAAGACAGTTTTACAACTGAAATTCATTATTTCAGAAGTCCAAAGACAATCTGCTGAATGGTGAATTTTCTAACACTTTCCTTTATTTTGAGCGTGCTTTATAGCACATATTATAGACATAATCAAGTTCATTATATTACAATATAGTTGAGAATATATCAATTGATACTTTTTTCATAATTTTATTTATATTAATAATACATGTATGCAAAGTGGAGATCTAAAATTATTATTATTTATGCAGTCTGCATGTATATTTGTACTGTATTTAATATAGAATTTTGAATAAAATTATAGATTTTTTTAACGTTCAGCTTTGAAAAGAAAGTTAAAAAATAGTTTTGAACTACCAGCTTTACAGATGAGAACTGTTAATATTTACCTGAGGACAAAAATGACAAAAGGCCATCAGCTTGCTGTGGGAGAAAACTTCGGAACAAACCATAACAAAGCCTACAGATTACGTCCGTCCCTGGAGCACTACAGTGCTCTTTTGACCCCCCCCTACGCAGGAAGACTGGCACTAAAATGGGGATCTAGGAAGGGTGCTGAGAATGAAATCACCCATGGAAAGGCTGGTCGTGATGTTGGTGCACTCTCCAGGGTGCACTGTACAGACCCTAATCTAAAGTAGTGTTAGCCACAGTCTGACCAATGGTCCAAGCTAATGACTTATTTTTCAGAATGGTATTATTGTGAGGTAGAAGAACCATTAAGCACAGGGACAAATAGCCAAACAAGTGGAAACACATGAACTATGAACCAATAGCTGAGGAGCCCCCAACTGGATCAGGCCCTCTGGATAAGTGAGACAGTCAATTAGCTTGAACTATCTAGTAGGCCCCCAAGCAGTAGGACCAGGACCTGTCCTTAGTGCATGAACTGGCTTTTTGGAACCTAGGGCCTATGCTGGGACACTTTGCTCAGCCTAAGTGAAGGGAGGAGGGGACTGGACCTGCCTGGACTGAATCTACCAGGCTGAGCTGAATCCCCAGGGGAGACCTTGCCTTGGAGGAGATGGGAAATGGGTGGGGGGTGGATTGAGGGGAGTGGCCGGGAGGGTCGGGAGGAGGGAGGACAGGGGAGTCCATGGCTGATAGGTAAAATTAAATTAATTATAAAATTTAAAAAAAAAAAAGAAAAGGGGCTAAGATTTTTAGGTCACTAGAACATGCCCTCTAAAGGAAACTGAGACCCATCTACTTCTCATTTTTCTTTCCAATATGTCTCAGCCAGTAGTTTTGCCTTGCATTCCTACCATGCTATGTTGCTCACAACAAGCCTCCCCCCAAATGAATTATGAGCCAAAATAAAACTTCTCTTCCTCACCCAACAGGGTCTCATTCTGGAGTATAATATGACATCTAGCTTGTGATATCTTGCCTCAGTATCCCTAGTGCTGGCACTGTCATATGGGGTCCACAATGCCAGCCTTAGTATATGACCCTTTCATATTTTATTACAATAGGTAATCATTATAGTTAAAAGAAAGCTAATAGAGGTAACCATATATACATAGATCTTGGCTCCAGGAAATTTCTAAAGAAAGAACAGATACAAGAGAAATAGTTATTGAGGAAATTAAATAACATATAAAGCAATATTATCTGACATAGTCAATTTTAAAGAAAGAGTTCAAAGTGAAACCATCCTGAATGATTACAATATACTCAAATGATTCATGAGTAAAACATAGTAAACTAAATAGTAACTAATAAAATGAAGGAACATAATAAATTTCATAAAATATTTTAAATAAAAAAATAATTCATCTAGAAATTAGTTGAAGGAATCATTCATTTCAATTTGACTTATGTTAAAATGAGAAAACAAATTTTTAGGTCTTGTAAATATTGACATTTGTAACTGTTTTTGGAAACTATTTTTACTCATGTTCTGTATTTTTCTGTGTGTGATAGAAATCATATTATCAAATTTAATGATCCAAGTTTCTTTCCCTTGAAGCTTCATTTTCAATTGTGCTATCCACTCATAAATAGCAAAACTTCTAAGTTTCCACAAACAGTTTCTGAAAATTACTTTCAAAATAAATGTCAAGCCTTAAGAAAAAATTTTGAAGAATGAAATGAGTCCACAGAGAGGGTCAACGCACTGTCTATGAACCAGAGCTGAACATTTTGCTTACGTTAGTTCTGACAGGGTTCAGATAACATCTGAGCTCACAATCTCTATCCAAACCAAATAAAGGCCAGAATTCTGACATTTTCCCCATACTCTTAATAACTTCAACATCTGTTGTTCCATTCACCCCTGTGTGTAAATAGGAATGAATCATCTACGATTACTTAATTTCGAAACTCTACTATGCTAGCTGTTGATTCAAGTACTTATAGTTGATATGTTGTAAACTTCAAATGGGTCACCTTTATTTGGTTTGGATGCATATTTATTATGTTGAATATGTTAATATCAAAACTGTTTTCATAGCAGGTATTTAAATGACAGCTGTTTTATTAAATGGACATTGGTACATTTTTAGTGAGGTATAATTTCTCTATGTACAGACAAAGTTTGTTAAGACTACAGATATATTTTTGTTAAATGAGTGAGTGAGAAAAGCTTGAGAGACATTGATGTGAGATGCTTCTTAAATTTTGAATTCATATTCTGTACATTAACTCTATTGAAAGGTATATATGATATATATTATATTTTTCAACCTGGAAATTAAATAAATATATTTTGGGAAAAAGGATTAATAAAAATTTTCATGACATGGAGTCCTTTGAGAATAAGAAATTGATCTTCTTCAGAAACATTATTTTGAGAAGACATCAGATTTTCCTGATTAATCATACAAACACAGATTTCCCAAAATTATAAAAAAAATAACAGGAATTGTGTTTTTTGAAAAATATATCCCAAGTGATTTGGACTCATATAATGCTATCACACCATAATAATGTAGATTACTTTGATGAAATGTGTCTATATATTTTACTTGATTAAATAATTCATACCTGTCTTAAAGCACACATAATAGTACAATAGGCAAGGATAATGTTTTTCTTCTCCCTCCCCAGTGTAAGCTACACTATTGCTGACAGACAGCTACTATTTACAACTTGACCTTTGAGAACGCATTTATTATTTTACACACGTTATTAGTTGACATACTCATTATCATTTTATAATATCTCTAAAATTATTGTGTACCTATTATTGCCATTTTTATTTTTAATGGAGTTCTAGTTGACCAGATTTCAGCCATCAAATTTTATTAATACAAACTTCAAATTAATAATTTTACTGAAAATAAAACCTATACAAACTTCCCCAAAGTTTTATTGACCTTGGAAATTTATCTTATAACATGGATTAATTATTTGTATACTAAATACCTTGGTATATGATTGACTGTTATTTTTACTAATAGGATTTGAGGTTTTATGATTAGAGACCAGATAATTATTTATCTTTTGAGTCAAAGAGAAAACTGTTACGTATCCTGTTGTTTGCCATCCTAGACAACATTAAGATTTCTTTGAGCTCTCTTTGTCTCCTCAGTCTAAAGATGTGGGCTATAGGAAATGTGCATTGTTATTTAAAATGCTTTTCTCTTTTTCAGGCATACCAATGTCCAGGGCTTCATTTACAGCCATGAGCACAGGGGTCTTTCTGTCAGACTTCTATCCAGACTTCTAGACTTATTTTCTCTCTCTTTGGAAAACCAGAGGGACTGAGCATTTGTCTCCTCCTGACTTGATGGCATCCGTTAAACATAGATTGAGGCATGTACAGTCTAAATATAGCAGCCCTGTCTCTAACTAGAAAGGCTCTCACTTAAAAGCTATATTAAAAACAGCGGTGTCCTGTGTGGTTACTATAATTTTTTCTGATGTTTTGCTTATTTCTTCATGGTTTCATTTCTTGTTTCTTGTCCCCTCATGCATTAGTTACTTTCCTATTACAGTGACAAAACATCACCATAAAGGAAACACATGGAAGGGAGAATTTGTTTGGGTATATGCTTCCAAAAGGGTAAGAGTCTGTCATGTTGGGTAACTGGCAGGCATGGCAGCTGGAAGAGTGAGCTAAGAGCCCCCATCTTGCAGCACAATGACAAAGCAGAGAGAGTCAACTGGGAATAATGTGAGTCATGAAACTCTCAAAGCCCATCTCCAGTTGCATGCTTCCTCCAACAAAACACCACCTCCTAATTCTCCCCCCAAAGTACCACCATCTGAGGATCGATTGATCAAAGGCTGTAGACTATCAGGGACAACTCATTCAAACAATGACATCCCACCTTCTATTTTTATCTGGAAGAAATTTCTAATTCTCTTCATACATTCCTCACCTTAAAATATGCTCAATTTATTCCTTTAGTTCAGAAAAAATTTTATGCTTTTATATCAGAATATTTTAAAATTAAACTGTTACTTCTTGGTTTAAAAAATAGCAGGCTTATGGATTTCTTTTTACCTATTACTGCACGTTTAATCATGTACTTATTTTTTAATTTTGTTTTATATAAGTTTCTAAGAGGAAAATAGTAAGTAAGAAAAGGAGGAAGGGGACGAGGGAGGAAAAAAGAAAAGAAAAATAATGGAGGAAATAGGGAAAGAGGAGAGAAAGAAAAGTAGATTTTTCTTTTATCTTCTAGGGGTAGAGGATAGCGGTTCTTGCTTCTCACCAATAAGTTCTCTCCTGCTGTGTGATTTGCTTTCATTAATGAGCAATAAATTATAATGACTTGCTTCTTTTTCATTCACTCCTAGTAGTAACTTAGGATGCAGTGGCAGTTGAACAAAATTTGTATTTTTTGGCTTTTTCCCTTCACTGTAAAGAAAAACATATTCCTTCATTTCCTCCTTTCAGTGAATTAATCTTTTGCAAGATTGTTTTATCTTTTCCAAACTACCATAGTCTGCAACTACATAGTATTAGAAATTTTACTTCCAGTGAATTTCATTAATGCTGCATTAGAAGCATCATCAAGAAAGAGGGATGTATTCTGGGAACTTTGTATTGTTGTTACCTGTTTTGGGCAGTTCTTTCAAAAGTTTGTTGCTGTATCTTACTCTTGGTTTCTACTCTAGGAAGGAAGTTTACACTGTTAAGAAAGGATAGAGAAATACCAATTGAGTTTTTATTTGAGCACCTTGTCATCTCTGCTAATTTAGTGAGATTTCATGAACCATATTCTTTCTATATTCTCAAGAACACGATTTTCTTTACAGAAGTACAGTAGGATTATCTGTATATCTCACCCCTTGAATCATGAAAATAATTCAGTGAGTTTTGCTTCCCCAACTACAATGGAATAATTAGCATTTTCATATATATATATGAATGTGTGTGTGTGTCTTTTGTCCTGAGAATCTCATTATTACATGCTTAGGGTTTTATTTCTTCTCACTATACATCTGAGCTGAACAGTTTGATTTTTTTTGTTTGTTTTTCAAGACAGTGTTTCTCTGTGTAGCTTTGCGCTTTTCCTGGAACTTGCTTTGGAGACCAGGCTGGCCTCGAACTCAAAGAAATTCACCTGCCTCTGTCTCCCAACTGCTGGGATTAAAGGTGTGTGCCACCACCGCCTGGCTCAGTTTGATTTTTTAAGAAAAGTTTCATCTAGTTTCTCCAGGTGGACTATCTCACATTTAGAGTCTGAATGTGTATAAACTTTTATTTCTATTTAGCTACCTTTATTTGATAGATATTTATACTTATATTTATGTTCTTTATTTCATTTATTGAAAAATAAATGCTAACTTTTCAGTCAAAAGAAGATATGATTTGGGTTCTGTGAGTTGAAGATGACTATGAAGTGTGATATTTCTTAGTCATTTTATATGTGAAGTGAGAAAATTACAGCAATCAATGCAAGATATAACTCTGAAGACTAAATATACTCATGCCTATTATATGGTAAGCACTTCATGGTCATTGACTGCTATCACTAAGAATCATAGTTAAAGTCCAAATGAATACTTCAGCACAAAGATTTTACTTTTAGCATTTTAAAAAGCATTCTATAAATTACCCCTTGTATTAAAGAATATTTGTACAATATTAAAATGATGAATCTCATGAACTAGGAGACTGAATACTGTAAAAGAAACACAAGTGTGCTAGCAAACAGATCTTTCATGTTCACGTGATGCTTCTCAAAAATGACGTTAAAAGTCAGGTTCAACATCTATGTTTCTAAGTTTTCCTGCATATTTTCAGAACTTGAAGTTGATTCCTGCTTCTGCTACAGACATCTGGTCATGGTTTTTATGTGTCTGTGGTGGACAGGAGAAGGAGAGACAGAAGGAGGGAGATTGAGAAGTTGGGGTTGGTATATATTGTATATATTGTGTATTATATATATTGTGATATATATATATATATATATATATATATATATATATATATATATCCTCCCAGCTGGAGGCTATTACAATTACTCAAAATTTAACATGTTCATTGTCTTCATTTAGCACCTTACACTGTAGCATAACTCTAATGATATCTATTTGTATAGACAAAGGCTTTGTGGATTATTATGCTCTGATAAAAATGTTTAAAACTTTGTGAGTATTATCAGCAGCTTTCATCATTGTTTCAGCTACTTGACATCACCAACTTAAAAAAAAACAAGGATTGCTTTGGCTCATGTGTTTAGAGGGTCCAGTTCATTCTAGATTGGTCCTGTTGATTTGTCTTAGCTGATGTAGAACTCTATGATAGAGTCCATAGTGGAGACAGACTTAGGCATCCTTTGGAGAAAACATCCTTATTGACTTGAATAAAGTCAATAAGTTTCTGCTTACTGGTTCTACTTACCACTCTCTGAGAATGCCAGGCTGGGGCCAATCAAGTCTTTAACACATGCCCCTTAGGGAATATTCCAGATCTAAACTACAGCACAAGAACTGTTCAAGATTTGGCTTAGAGTTGTAATTTTGCCAAATCCCTGGCTAATTAAACAAGAAATTGTATAACATTCACTCAGTTTTCTTATTTCTTTAATTTATTGGGCTATGAAGTCTTTATACTTTTTAGGTTTTTTTTAATTAATTCTTTGAGAATTTCATACAATGGTTTTGATCATATTCACACCCTCAACTTGCAGATCCATCCCCCCTTCCTTATTCACCCAAATTTACTTCTTCTTTTCAATATGTTTATGATTTTTTTTAAATCCATCAAATCCAAGTTGTGCTGAGTATAAGCTCTTGGAAGTTTGGCTTTCCATTGGAGTGTAGTTGGCTTACCAGGTGCTACATTCTTAAGGGAAGCTTACTCTCACTCTCCCAGAAGCATTCAATTGCCAATGACCCCTTAGTTAACATGAGAAAACCATGCTCATCTCCTACCATACTGAATTTGGTATGGCTTGAGACTGCACTGATGTTATACATGCTGTCACAACCAATATTATGCCATATGCACAGCTATTAAAGTGTATCCAGAAAACAATTTTCTTGTAGTCTTCTACCACTTCTGACACTTGCACTCACTCCTCTTGTATCCTCTTTCAAAATGATCTCTGAGCCATGGGAAGCATTTGTATAATGTAGATGTCCCGTTAGGACTGAGTATTCTTTACACACTGGGCAGTTGTGGGTATTTTTATTACTCATCATCTATTGTAAATGGAAGCTTCTTAGATGAAGGTCTCCAAGATGCACTGGGGCCTATGGCCTGTGAAGCCATATATATTATATGTGGTATTGTGTTCCCCAAAATATTGTGCACCCTAATAAACTTATTTGGCTTATCTGGGGTCAGAGGACAGAACAGTCACTAGATAGACACAGAGGCCAGAAAATGGTGGCACACAAGCCTTTAATCCTATCACTTGGGTGGCAGAGATCCGTCTGGATCTCTGTGAGTTTAAGGCCACACTGGAAATAGCCAAGCATGATGACTCACGCCTTTAATCCCAGGAAGTGAGCCTTTAATCTCAGGAGGTGATGTCAGAAAGCAGAAAGGTATATAAGGTGTGAAAATCAGGAACTAGAAGCTTTTGGCCTGGTTAAGCATTTAGGCTCTGAGCAACAGTTCAGCTGAGACCCATTCTGGATGAGGACTGAGAGGCTTCCAGTCTGAGGAAACAGGATCAGCTGAGGAATTGACGAGGTGAGGTGGCTACAGCTTGTTCTGCTTCTCTGATCTTCCAGCATTCACCCCAATACCTGGCTTCAGGTTTGATTTTATTAATAAGAACTTTTAAGATTCCTGCAAAATATATATATATTACATGATAATTGTGCCTGGCATGGGTTTCATGATAAAGATAAGGACATAAATCCAGTCAGAATATATTTGGGTGCTCCTATGATATTTGTGTCACTAATACACCAGCGGACATGTGTTGTTACATCAGTTATTATTGTATAGTTCACAGCGTTCATGGCTGGGTAAGACTGATGATTAATTTTCTCCACTGATATGTATAGCACTCTCCAGCCCTATGGAAGCTAGCCAGTGGGAACGAAGTTTTGAAGCCAATACCGGATTCATTTCTCCAAGTTCAATGATGCAAGTATGTGGCGTCTTCATCAATATCATTGTCAAGTTTTCAAGGGCAGCTAAAAACATTGGTAATAGCCTGTGATATTTGGTTGTCTATGAAACCTCACTGAAAAGCTCTTAAAGTGATATCTCATTGAAAGTAACAACATATTCACAAAAAAGCACTTGAGAGTTGGGAGGTATTGCGATCTGTAATCAGCAGATTAAAAATCCCATTGAGCAAAAGAACGGCATGGTGAAAATATATTTCATTATTGTAATATTTTAGTTATATGCATACAGACACATACACACGTCTGTATGTGGCTGTGTATCTGTCAATGCAGGAACCCACAGAGGTCTGAAAATATCAAATTTCTTAGAGTTGGGGTTTCAAATAGATGTGATCCTCTGATGTCGGTGCTGGGAATGAACTCACTCTTTTCCAAGAATAGTAACACTGATCCACTGGTCCCATTGATGTCTCCTGTCCCTTGAAATAGCTAGCTTTCTAAAAATGTGTAATGGCTTGAAGGAGTTTTGAAATTGGGCTTTTGTGTTATAAAAGTGGTTTGGTACAGAATATAGAAGCAAACCATTTAAAACTGGAAAGCATAAAACAACAAAGCAATGATTGAGTTAGAGAGAAATGTGTGTCTTAATATCAAGCAGGACAAATACGCTGCTGCAGTTAAAGGTTATAAAGTTGACACATGGCACATCCATTCACTTTCTTTAATTATCTGGTGAGAAAAGATAATTTTTCAATAAAATTGCCCATTCCTTTTTTATTCACATTATTTCTGTTGTTGTTGCCCTTGCTTTGAGACATAGTTTTAATATGTAGCCCATGCTAGCCAAGAACCATAGTATTAAACTTCTGCCTCTAAATTGCTAAAAGTCAAGTGTGACCACGCACATAAAACTCTAAAATAGGCCTTAAACTGATATGCTAAATACCCAAGATAGAGTAGATACATTAATCAAATTAGTTATAGATAGAGTACATATTTTAAAATTGAAGTTTTCAAGTTAAGATACACTATTTAAAAATCATAGTTTCCAAAATCATGACATTTGGAGTAGTTTATAGTGTTTATTGATGCTTATGTACTTCTGTGTTTTCAGAAAAGATTAAATTGTTAACTATAAATGATTTGTAAGATTTTGTTATAAATTATAATTTGCATGAATTAATTCTCATTCTAGAAACCACTTAAGATAAAGCATATTTTATTTCAATGTATACTTCAAAAAATATAGAAGAAATGGATTTCCTTAAAGTTCAAATGAGAAGTAGTTGGTTTTTGCTTTTAACCTACAATGAAAATACTAGTTTTTGTGTTAGTTTTATAATTTGGTTTTGAATTTCTCATTAATGTGTACATCACAGGAGAAAAAAACACCAGAATTGTGAAACTAAATTCAATATTATCTATTATAAAATATACTTCAATACAGTCATAACATATAATAACAATCTTCGTATTCCCTCACTAGTTGTGTCCCTTCATCGCAAGTCCCCTAATTAGAATTTTCTGTAAGTTCCCCTGATTATCAAGCTCCCAGACTCTGTCTGAATTCAAACTGGATGCTCAGTTTTTAAAAGAAAGATCTAGATTGTCTTAGCTTCCAGAGCTGTGCAAACCAATCCCCAAAATAAATGATTCACAGAAAGAAGAGAGATAGATAATAGAGGGTAGCTAGATAGACTGACGGATAAATGAATGGTAAATTATAGATAGATTATGAGTAGGGTGACAGATGATAGATGAAGGATAGAACATAGATGATAGACAGACAGACAGATAGATAGATAATAGATGGCAGATAGGTAAGTAGATAGACAGATAATAGATAAATAGATAGATAGATAGAGAGATAGATAGATAGATAGATAGATAGATAGATAGATAGATAGATAGATAGATAGAGATAGATAGATAGATGATAGATAGGTAGATAGACAGATAGACAGACAGGATATATAGATTGGTGGATAGATCTTTATATCTGATGTGTTTTGTCTCTGAAGAATGTTAATAGAGATATGTAGATTAGCTATAAACATAAGTATATATTTCTCTCACACATTGCTCACACAATCAAGATATATAGAAGAATGGAGATGGTGTTACAGTGTGTTACAAGAACAAGTTAAATGTGCCCCTCTATGCTGCTTTGTTCTTAACAGCATGCCAAAACCTGTAAACTCAAAAGCCTGTTGGCACCAAATATAAATTCTTACATATACAGTGTTTTAACCAGAGCCAAAATAAGCAGATTTTTACTCATTTAGAGCCTGCTTACTTTGAACACACTGTGAAGCTGTATCCAACATCTGCTACCCATAGATAAAATAAACCACAGGCTTATAAAGGCTCAAAGTCGCTGCTGCTATTCAGAGCATTCTGAGGCACAGACTCCCGCCATGCTGCTGAGTGACACAGCAATGTGTTTAAATTCTCTTTCTCAGATTCCTCCTAACCTCATCTCTAGTGGGTAATAGACATGTTGTAATTTGCATTAGTGTTCACAAAGACCTATTTGCTGATGTCTCTCTTGTCATGGTGTTAGTATCGAAAGGAACAAGCACAGCTTTGAGAGGTTACTGTGGGGGTGGGGGTGCTTGGGTCATTATGGGCATTACCTTGGACAGGCTTATAATGTTTGGCTTGTTCATTCTCTCATCTTCCTGGATTATGAGATGAATGGTTTGCTGAGGTTCTCCACTTTTGCTTTTATACACCAACATTTGAGTAGATCAGAGGGGAGACAACCAATCAGACTGAAATTTATACTAGCTACACGCCCCCCCCCCCCTTTTCACCTCGTATGTCCATTGCTGTGGATGTTTTGGTGTGGTATTATGAAACTTAGTAATATCATACCACAACCTAGTGTATAGAAGACCTCATGCTTGCAGATACTCCTTTTGATGCACAAAGCCTCTGAATATGTGATTCCCCCCCCCAAAAAAAAATGCATTACATTTGTCTGTCACCATGTGGTGATATCCTTTTTTCTGATCAGTTCAAAAATATCTTGCTGTGGGATAATGCTTTGGTACACTGGTTTAATAAAACCCCGACTGGCCAGTAGCCAGGCAGGAAGTATAGGCAGCATGAGCAGACTAAAGGAACGCCGGGGAGAGGAAGAGCAGAGTGAGGAGACACCAGCCTGCTGCCCAGGGAGCAGTATGTAATGGCACATAGGTAAAGCCACGGAACTCATGGTGACATGTAGATTAACAGAAATGGGCTGAGTTTAAGTATAAGAGCTAGTCAGTAGTAAGCCTGAGCTAATGGCTGAGCAGTTTTAATTAATATAAGCTTCTGTGTGTTTACTTGGGTCTGAGCGGCTGCAGACCAGGTGAAACACAGAAAAACTTCAGCTACAATATCTCAGACATGCTATAATATAAAATATAGTTTCTCTCATCATGAATAAAAGAGGCAGATTTGCAATAATGGTGCCTTTTCACATAAAAATGGAATTGTTATGATTATTCTATGTAATGGTTAAATCAATACAGCTTCATTGAATTTTATGAATATGACATGAATGTCTGTTAAGTCCACTGGTTTCAATCCCAAACTACCTTGTCGGCAAATACTGTCTTATTTCATTGTGGCTTAATTAAATTTCATTCTCTCATCTTAATTGGATTACATTACAAAGATTATGAATTTGACTTGTCACAGTAAATTAGATTTTATGCCAAAGAAGTAATTTCTTTTCAAAAATATATCAACTAGAATTCATAGAGATAGTTATGGAATATAGCAAAGGGGGAAACTCAACAAGAAAAATGGTAATAGATATGTGGACATTTTCTTTTAATTAATATCCTTGTTAATATTAAGATACTAAGGATATTGTTGAAGTGGCCACATAAACTTCTGATAAATTATTTTGGAAAACTGTAATCCATATTTAGGCTGCTCAAGATGCATTATTTGATGGAGAGCTTCATATATATCGAGGCATCACTTGTATTCAATCTTCTAGGTGAAATTTGCCACTTCAAGTACATACAGTTAAGCTTTTAAAATTGATTAGAAGAATATCAGCTAAGATTAAACAAAAGTATAGAAAGGGAAAGGGTGACCAATCAGAATATGTCAAAGCAGTAGCCATGTATTAAATTGTTATAGATGACATTCAGGTATCAAGGAGGGCTATTCAAGCCTTAGCCATCAAAGTCTTCACTGAGATAAGAAGCTTCTACAGTAATAGAAGGCTTTGTCTCGTTATTCATATTTGATATAACAGTATATCAAATTTTCTTTAAAAGTTTGATATTTATTTTCTCAGATAACTCTGCTATTTTCTGTACCAAGATTTAATTGTCATTTCCTATGTCAACATCACCTATTTTTAACAAATATAAGATCTAAATAAAAATGACATAACTAATGTTTTCCTGTTACTGCTGAATCATTATAAGCTACACTATGCTGATGTATCTATTAAACTGTATTTATTTTCACGTCTTTAAAGTTTCATGGCACGATATATATGTATATGTGTGTGTGTGTGCAATATAAACAAAGAAATATTTTGTTGCTATAATTCACCCTTGTGTATTATAATGGTTTCTTAAAATAAGGTATCAATGCTTCATAAGTATGATTTGCAAAAGGAAAAATGTGGTTTTATCAATTGTCATATTGCAAACATAATAAAATAGAAATGGAACGCAATATAAAATAAAGCAATTTTTTAAAGCAAAGAGCATCTGTAAATGGAAATTCATGAAGGCATTCTCAAATTTGTGTCACTTTACAACATATTAACCACAAAGATAAAAGAATATGTTGCCTACCTATGAGTTTGACATATTATTTCACTGAGGGATATTTTGTAACTTGTGCTGAGACATAATTATTCTGTCTTCAAGGGAGATCTGGATGGAAAATTAGAACCCTAAAATACTGAAAGCCCTGTCTTCTGTCATGGTGTTCTGGGTCCTTCTGAGTGTGGACTCTGATAATTTTTTAGAGGAGCAACCTGAAATCATAAAACTAAATAGAAAAGAATATATTGAAATTGAAAATAAATTAAAATACTCCCTAACTTGGTCCAAGTTATATTCTTCTTTTTTTTTTTTTTTTTTGGTTTGTTGATACAGGGTTTCTCTGTGTAGTTTTGGTGCCTGTCCTGGATCTTGCTCTGGATCTCTGGATCTCACAGAGATCTGCCTGGCTCTGCCTCCCAAGTGCTGGGATTTAAGGTGTGCAGTACCACCACTTGGCATAAGTTATGTTCTTATTACCATGGAATAGAAATGATGGAATAAATTATACTTTAGAAAATGATCGCCAACTTACACATTACCACCTTTGTTATCATTTCAATGCATGAATGAGTCAGTGTAGGGGTAAGAATCCTACTTCCTAAAGTTTGTTTAAAACATTGCTTCTACTAATTGTAGACATCAAAAAGCAGTGTTCTCTCTACACTCAGCATTATCTTCTCTCTAAGGAATAAATGAAAAAAATCACAGCAACAAAAGGGAAGTCTACAAGACAGTGTCCTTTATAAGTCTTCAAAATCAAACCTCCCAACTGACTGTAGCAGAAGACTGAAAGGGTTATTAATCAAGATGTACTAGCATTCAAAAAACTAAAAGAAGTGGGACCGGGACCTGTCCTTAGTGCATGAGCTGGCTATTTGGAACCTGGGGCTTATGCAGGGACACTTTGTGCAACCTGGGAGGAGGGGACTGGCCCTGCCTGGACTGAATCTACCAGGCTGAGCTGAATCCCCAGGGGAGTCCTTGATGTGGAGGAAATGGGAATGGGGGGTGGGCTGGGGGAAGAGGAGGCAGGAGGAGGGAGGACAGGGTAATTGGTGGCTGATATGTAATATTAAATCAAATTATAAAATAAATAAATAAATAATAAAAACCAAAAACAACAACAACAAAAACTAAAAGAAGTTTAATGAAATAGATCAGTCAGTAGGTCCTGAGTTTGAACCCTATAATCCTAGGTATAAAGAATTTACCTAGTATGATGAGTGTCTTTTACAGGCATGTAATGGGAACTGTTATACAGGATCCATCCTCAGTTAAGATAATATGATGAAAATAACATTCTAGTTTTTACTTGCCTGAAGGACAATGTTAACAGCTTGATAACAATTGATTTAAGCTCTGAGCCATTATCACAATAACAAAAGCAAATTTGCAGGATAATAAAGGTGATAAGCAATTATAAATGAATTATGAAATGGTAAAATAGAAATTTAAATAAAAGGTAAAGAAAAATCATACTTAGAAATCAAAAAAAGAATGTACTTTCTAAGTTTTCGTTTTAATGTTTTGAATGATATTCTAAAACCTGAGAAATATAAACTGCAAGAATGATCAACAAATAGGTTCCTCCATCAATAATATCAATCATTCAGTGATAGTAAACATGAACCTGTTACTTTTAGGAGAAAGGCTGAAGTGTTAGAAGCATTGTAGAGTTTAGCAAAATGTAGAAGCAAGATATTACCATGTAAGAGGGTGAGCTTGATTGAATGATGGAACACTGAAAGTAGTATATTTAAAGAAAAAAAGTGATATTTGAACAAAACTAATAATTCAACTGAACCATGTTTGCAAGTATAAAATTCAATGGAGCTGGAAATGACTGCATATTGATATAATGAACAAATAACCCACATAATTTAATATGGAAAGAAGGAATTAATCTTATTTTTGAATACTTATTTATTTTATGTGCATGAGTGTTCTGTCTCCATGTTCATTTGTATCCCAAAGGCATGTAGTGCCTATCGATTCCAGCAAGGGTATGAGATACTTCAGAACTGAAGCTACAGAAGATTGTTAACTACCACATGTTAGGAACCAAACCTGGTCCTTAAAAGAGCAGCAAGTGCTCCTGAACATTGAGCCAACTCTCCAGCCCCAGGAAATTATTATTTTTAGTAGTGTAAACGTGGGATTACTGGATTTTAGTTTTTGACACAGTCCAAGAACTGTTGGAGTATTAGGGAGATATACTTAGAAACATGGAGAGGATAAAAATGGAAATAAATGTTAAGAGGCTCCCTCTACTCTTACTGCTTATTTTCTTAGTGTCATACCACATCAGGGAAGGGAAGTTCAGGACATAAGAGCCTATGAGTCTTATAGCTACACTCCCTCTGCTAGAATATTGATCAAATCTAATGCAACAAAAGGAGATTAGCTTGGTTTTAAATTAGTTTTTCTTTAGTTGACTTAGAGATATAGGGGCTTTTAAGTTGTATAATTACCTACATGAAAGATAACGAAGGTTATGGACTTGGTTTGGGGATTACAGATGGGAAAATTTCCCATTCACTGTCTAAATTTCTGAACTCAAGTAACCATCTAACTCTTTCAACCTCTTTTTATTCATATGTGAGACAGATATAGCATTTGCCTACACCATTACTTTAATTTAAGAAAAAATATTTTTCAGCATTTAGCACAATGTTACATTAGGATCACACAATAGATACCTGCTTTTATTGAAATTCAGGATACATTATTTTTATTCTTCATAGGTATTTTACCTATATAATCTTAAAAACCTGGAGTTCCATATGTAGGTGATATAATAACAATGTCTAACGTTAGCCCAAAGGTCCTCATATCATGGATTCCACTTGAAAATTAACCCAGATAGAAATAATTACATATTCAACCCTTGGTGCCATAAACAGTACTCCCTACTCAACCAGAACAATGAAATATACTGGCTGTAGATGGTAACAACTTAAAATGAAAACTCATAGGAGCAGGGAATGATGTCAACAAACTGATAGAACAGCAGGTCACTGACTTTTCTTTTTTAACGTAAGTGAACTGAACAAACATCTACATATAAATCATTGTTCTCTGAGAAATAAAGCTAGAAACTGGTTGAAAGATTTTCTTAGATCCAAACTTAAACCATTCTCACTTTAAACCAGATAGGGAACATCTGATAAACTGTCTTTTGTAAATGCAACCCCACATAAGTCATCACCCTAACATGTAGGAAACCCAGAATCTCAGCCTTTACTGGTGAGATGAAAGAATTGAAACATGCATTGGTGTGGTTCAAAATCTTACAAAACATTTGGCTTGTAAATCACTTGACTTCTGGCTAAGAAGAGAGTTGACACCCTTGAGCATTTCTAGAATCAGAGGACACAGAGACAATTAAAGTAGCAGTGGCCTGCATGTACCTTCAGAAGCTATAGACTCTAGAATCAACACAGGATTGTGACAAAAGTCTTATCTCCAATTCTGGAAGACATTGGTCTTTGTGTGTGCACTTTCTAGGTATTGTCTATGGGTCAGGAATTAAATTTAGATTACATCTAAAAGCTACAGGTTAAAAAAAATAATCTCCAGAATGTGAACATGAATATGCTTAGACAGTTTGGACAGTTTCTGAACTTACCCTAACTAAGTAAAACAACATATTTAAGTACTTTAGAAAGAAGTTTGCACATGCTGAAATGCTGAGTACTCCAAATCTTTTAGCCTCCAAGATTGAGCCAGAACTTTAGAACCAAGCTGTGCTTACTAAATGAATTCACAGCTATACCATTAAGTTTAGAGCATATATTCTGATCATGTGTTTAAGTTATTTACCATTGTTTCTTTCTCTGACTCTGAGGAGTGAACAGAAAATAAATTTCAGGTTTCATTACCATCCTTGGGATGAATGAAAATGGAAAAATAATTTGCATTCCAAAACTTCAGCTACATCCTAAGAGACAGGTGTCTCTACTAACTCTGAGGAGATGAGAGGAGTTTGGTACCTTAAAAAAAAGATAGCAGTTTGAATAAGCAGAAACATTTGACAGACACTTAAGAGTCTCTGATTATGTTGGTTACTAATGTCTGATTCAAGATTCCAGCCTGACAAGTTAGAGAAAGGAAGCTGCATAATCTACCAGGCATAAGACAATGTAAGGGGCAAGCTAAAGGAAGACAGAGAAATAACATCCAAATGACAAGATGCATTTCTAGAAAGGAACTCTATTATAATAGGAATTAATGATACACATGAGAGCATTTGAAGAATGATTCTAAAACGTCCATTGATTCAAGAAAGGCAATACAAGGAAAACTGAATGTTAACAAATAAGTAGGAAATATTTTAAAAATATGGATAGAAATAGTAGAGCAAAAAAATATAGTAAGAAGTTTCCAATACTCAATAACAAATTTCCACAGAAGACTATATCAAGTGAAACAATTAGTTCTCTCAAATGCAGATAATTGGAAAGAAAAAAATAAAAAAAAAGAAAGAAATGGAAGAAGGAATTTATAAGAAAGGAAGAGGTGGGAAATTTTTGTGTTACTATTAGAGTTCCAGAAGCAGAAGAGAGAGAACAGAGGTGGAAATGTATTAAGAATTACAGTGGAAGGATACTTTCAAGTCATGGAAAGGACATAGACTATATATTTTGTAAGCCCAATGAAATGCACACAAACTCAATGGTAACAAAATAAAAGCACAATTTTAAAATGGATAAAAGACATCTTTAGTTCTTTTTATTTTCTTTCTTATTTCCCTATAGAACATATACACATGGCTAGCATGTGGGTAAAAATATGTTCAATGTCCATCATCATTAGAAATTTAAATCTCTACCACTGTGGGGTAGTACTTCATATCCATTAGGATGCATGCACTCTTGTAGCAAGACTTAAATGCTGGTGAGGGTGTGGAGAAAGGGAAAAGATGAATGCTATTGATAGTCCATAAATTGATATAGCTTTTATAGAAAATAGTCTACAAATCTCACCCAAATTAAAAATAGAAACTGAATAGCTGAACAATCATTTTCAAGGTAAAGAAGCCAAAGAATATAAGTGTGAGTGTTTCACTCTCATGCTCACTGCTGCATGGTTCATAATAGTAAAGACCTGGAAATAACTTATATGTATGTGTCAGTGACTTTTGTCACTGCAAAAACAAAACAAAACAAACCAAAAGAACAACAACAACAAAAATCCTGGAATAAATAACTTGGGAAGAGCCTATTTATTTTTGCTCATGGTTTCAGTGAGTTGTGTCTGCCATGGCAGGTAGTGGGGGGAAAAAGAAAGCAGGGACGTTCACGGAATGGTGAGCCAGAACTTGAAGAAAAGAGGAAAATGGTGTGGAAGCAGTTTTCTCCTTTCCCCGTTTTATACTCTCTGGGCTCCTGGTCCTTATAGGATGATGCAGCTCACATTTATTATGTGTCTTCTTCTCACAGCTAATACGCTCTGGAAATACTCTTAGACATGCTTACAGGAATGACTCACCAGTCTCCTAGGGAAGTCTAAATCTTGATGACAGTAGAGATTAATTATCACAGTGTGGATGATTAAAAGATGAAGGCTAAAAGCACAATACATACATGGAAAGGAGAATACTTATATTTTGTTTGGCTGAATCCAAAGGACACTGTGCTAAATGAAGCAAGCCAAGCACAGAAAGAAAAACAGTGCCTGACCTCAGTGGAATTTAGAATCTAAGTAAGGTTGAATACATAGGTAAGAAGAACAAAACATTATTTGCTAGGAACAGGAAGGGTAAGACAATGAAGCAATGTAGGTCAGGGATACTACCTTGCAAATTTATAACATAATAAATAGAGAAAGGTAATTATTGCAGGAGAATAATGATGTAGTAATACATGTTGTAACATTTTTGAGTACAGGTATTTTTACAGCAGGAATACCAAAAACATAACTTTGTAAGGTAATGCATATGTTAATTTATGTATCTATAGTAAACATCACACTATGCATAATTGAATACATCAAAATTGCATTTCATATACCTTAAAAATCACCATAGAGGAGACTATACAGTACAGTGACTTAGAAATGAATCCCTACAATCATTCTGAAATTCTTTGTAATCATCCATCTGCTAGTGCCAATTAGACTGTTAAGTGACATGCCAAGAAACAATGTTATACCTGTTATTTTCATTTTTGATAGACAAATGAATATATCCTATCATGAAGAAATAATCTGCAATCATAATCCTTGCTTTGTTAAATTATGACTTCTTTCAAATTAACAGTGTAAAATTTGTTCAACCAGATGCTGAACAAACAATTCAGCTATTAACAGCTCTTCTAAGAAACCCAAGTTCAGTTTCCAGCACCCACCCTGGGATGTAGACAAGAGCCAATAACACTAGGTTCAGGGTATATCCACCAACTTCTTCTGGCCTCCTCTGGGCCCTGTACAGACATGACATAAGCTCACACAGACACACACGTAAATTTTTAAGAATTAAAAGAAAACTGAAACAAAAGGTTTCACCTACACTTAATGTCATGCAAGAAGAATAATTCTGTCTTTAAGAATCCAAACTCTGGCCGGGCGGTGGTGGCGCACGCCTTTAATCCCAGCACTCCGGAGGCAGAGGCAGGCGGAACTCTGTGAGTTCGAGGCCAGCCTGTTCTACAGCGCGAGATCCAGGAAAGGCGCAAAGCTACACAGAGAAACCCTGTCTCGAAAAAAACCAAAAAAAAAAAAAAAAAAGAATCCAAACTCTGAAAAGCCAGCTCATGCACTAGGGATGGACCTGATCCTACCTTCTTGTAGGAGGGAATGGGGGAGGGGGAAAGCTGGAAGGGCAAGAGGAGGGAAGAGGTGGATCTGTGATTGGTATGTAAAAAACATTTCTTAATAATAGAAATAAATAAATAAAATAAAAATGAATGCAAACTCTGAAATTAAAAACAATTGAATTTTACATCCTGGTTACAGAAATTACACTTGAGCTGGTTGAGATAGTCCTTTGTCACATGTAGGATTTTTTTTTTTTTTTCGAGACTACGGGAAAGTGAGGATACTGACCTCATGGGGGTAATTTCTTTGATTTAACAAAAAAATGGTATATAAGGAAATTAGCCCAATCTCAAGACCTTGAGTCACAAATGCAGGCATCCTACACACATGTAAGTATTTTTAAATTAAAAAAATGAGAATTTTCCCATCTTGCTCCAGACGTCCCTTTTGGAACACTCGTGAGTACCCTTCCTTGCCCCAGACCCCATCCCTGGGCACCAGCCACTCCAGGGAAGACCTGCCCAACTCGGCCCCAGGTTCTGGCCACCGGGCAGGTTCCCTGCTAGCCCCACCGGGAAGGATCCCCTTCTCCAAGACCCCTGGCAGACCCTGCAGTCTCCACGCCCTGCCCCCACGCCCATCCGCCTGAGCCCCAAGCCTCTTCCTGAGACTCAGAGGCCGGCCCCCAGCTCCCATCTTGCTCCGGACTTCCCTTTTGGAATACTGGTGAGTACCCTTCCTTGCCCCAGACCCCATCCCTGGGCACCAGCCACTCCAGGGAAGACCTGCCCAACTTGGCCCCAGGTTCTGGCCACCGGGCAGGTTCCCTGCTAGCCCCACCGGGAAGGATCCCCTTCTCCAAGACCCCTGGCAGACCCTGCAGTCTCCACGCCCTGCCACCACGCCCATCCGCCTGAGCCCCAAGCCTCTTCCTGAGACTTAGAGGCCGGCCCCCAGCTCCCATCTTGCTCCGGACTTCCCTTTTGGAACACTGACTTCCCTTTTGGAACACTGGTCTGTCTGAACCAAGAGTGCGGATAAGGCCAAGAACGAACCACAAGGAGATGGGCAGACGTCAAGGCAGAAACATATACAACAAAATGAATAGCAATACAGCATCACCAGGCCCTAGCCCTCCTCCAACACCTAGACCTGAACATCAGAAATTGGAAGAAGCAGAAGAAAACAGCCTTATGAATGACATCATGAAGAAGCTAGAGGCTTGCGTAGAGGAAAAGACAAAAAAATGTGAAGAACGCTGTAAACAACTAGAGGAAAGGGCAAACAAATTAGAAGAAATCAATAAAGTCCTGGAAGAAAACAATAAAATACTGAGAGAAAATCAAGAAAAATCAATGAAACAAATGAAGGAAACAGTCCAAGACCTGAAAAGGGAAATAGAAAAAATGAAGAAGACACAAAAAGAGGGAATGCTGGAAATAGAAAATCTGAGAAAACGATTGGGAACTTCAGATGCAAGTATAATCAACAGAATGCAAGAGATGGAAGAGAGGATCTCTAGCGTTGAAGATACAGTAGAAGAAATACATTCATCAGTCAAAGAAAACACTAAAGCCAACAAAATCATGAACCAAAATGTCCAAGAAATTTGGGACACCATGAAAAGACCAAACCTAAGAATAATAGGGGTCGAAGAAGGAGAAGAATACCAACTCAAGGGCACAGAAAATATATTCAACAAGATCATAGAAGAAAACTTTCCCAACTTAAAGAAGGAAATGCCTATGAAGATACAAGAAGCTTATAGAACACCAAACAGACTAGACCCGCAAAAAAAGTCCCCTCGCCACATAATAGTTAAACAACTAAACGTACAGAATAAAGAAAGAATATTAAGAGCAGCAAAGGAAAAAGGCCAAGTGACATATAAAGGCAAACCCATCAGAATAACACCCGATTTCTCAATGGAGACTTTGAAAGCCAGAAGAACCTGGACAGATGTAATGCAGACACTAAGAGACCATGGATGTCAACCTAGACTAATATACCCAGCAAAACTTTCAATCACCATAGATGGAGTGAACAAGACATTCCATGACAAAGCCAGATTTAAACAATACTTATCCACAAACCCAGCCCTACAGAAAGCACTAGAAGGAAAATTCCAATCTAAGGAAGTCAGATACACCCTCGAAAACACAGGCAACAGATAAAGCCACAGCAGTAAACCCCAACGTATAGAAGTACCCACACATCACCACCAAAAAATAACAGGAATGAACAATCACTGGTCATTAATTTCCCTCAATATCAATGGACTTAATTCACCTATAAAAAGTCATAGGCTTACAGAATGGATACGAAAGCAGGACCCATCTTTCTGCTGCATACAAGAAACACATCTCAAATTCAAAGATAGACACTACCTAAAAATAAAAGGCTGGGAAAAGACTTTCCAATCAAACGATCTTAAGAAACAAGCGGGTGTAGCCATCCTGATATCCAGCAAAATAGACTTCAAACTAAAATCAATCAAAAGAGATCAAGAAGGGCATTACATACTCATCACAGGAAAGATCCACCAAGATGAAGTCTCAATTCTGAATATTTATGCCCCAAACACAAGGGCACCCACATATGTAAAAGAAACATTACTAAAGCTTAAATCACATATAAAACCCCACACATTAATAGTGGGAGACCTCAACACCCCACTTTCACCACTGGACAGATCTCCCAAATTGAAACTTAACAGAGAAATAAAGGACTTAAGTGATGTCATGACTCAAATGGACTTAATCGATATCTACAGAACATTCCATCCTAACAAAAAAGAATATACCTTCTTCTCAGCACCCCATGGAACCTTCTCTAAAATTGACCACATACTTGGCCACAAAACAAATCTAAACAGATACAAAACAATTGGAATAACCTCCTGTGTTCTATCAGACCACCATGGTCTAAAGTTGGATTTCAACAACAACAAAAACTACAGAAAACCTGCAATCTCATGGAAACTGAATAATACCCAACTGAATCACCAATGGGTTAAGGAAGAAATAAAGAAAGAAATTAAAGACTTCCTAGAGATCAATGAAAATGAAGACACCACATATCCAAATTTATGGGACACTATGAAAGCAGTACTAAGAGGGAAATTCATAGCACTAAATGCCCACATAAATAAGTTGGAGAAATCTCACACTAGAGACTTAACAGCATACCTGAAAGCTCTAGAACAAGAAGAAGCACAGTCTCCCAGGAAAAATAGACGCCAGGAAATTATCAAAGTGAGAGCTGAAATCAATATAAAATAGAAACAAAGAGAACAATACAAAAAATTAATGAAACAAAGAGTTGGTTCTTTGAGAAAATCAACAAGATAGACAAGCCCTTATCCAAACTAACCAAAAGACAGAGAGAGAGCATCCAAATCAACAAAATCAGAAATGAAAAGGGGGACATAACAACAGACATTGAGGAAATCCAGAGAATCATCAGGTCATACTTCAAAAACCTCTATTCGACAAAACTGGAAAACCTAAAAGAAATGGATAACTTTCTGGATAGGTACCACATACCTAAGTTAAATCAAGACCAGATAAACTATTTAAATAGTCCAATAACCCCTAATGAAATAGAAACAGTCATTAAAAGTCTCCCAACCAAAAAAAGCCCAGGACCAGATGGTTTCAGCGCAGAATTCTACCAGATCTTCAAAGAAGAGTTAATACCAATACTCTCTAAATTGTTCCACACAATAGAAACAGAAGGAACATTACCAAACTCCTTCTCCGAGGCTACAATTACCCTAATTCCTAAACCAAACAAGAATACAACAAAGAAAGAGAACTACAGACCGATCTCCCTCATGAACATTGATGCAAAAATACTCAATAAAATACTGGCAAACAGACTCCAAGAACACATCAAAACAATTATCCACCATGATCAAGTAGGATTCATTCCAGGGATGCAAGGGTGGTTCAACATAAGAAAGTCCGTCAATGTAATACACCATATAAACAAACTCAAAGAAAAAAACCATATGATCATCTCACTGGATGCAGAAAAGGCATTTGACAAAATCCAACACCCCTTCATGATAAAGGTATTGGAGCGATCAGGAATACAGGGAACATACCTGAACATAATAAAGGCAATTTACAGCAAGCCAACAGCCAACATCAAATTAAATGGAGAGAAACTCAAAGCAATCCCACTAAAATCAGGAACGAGGCAAGGCTGTCCACTCTCCCCATACTTATTCAATATAGTACTTGAAGTTCTAGCCAGAGCAATAAGACAACATAAGGAGATTAAGGGGATACAAATTGGAAAGGAAGAAGTCAAGCTTTCCCTATTTGCAGATGACATGATAGTATACTTGAGCGACCCCAAAGATTCCACCAAGGAACTGATACAGCTTATAAACACCTTCAGCAACATAGCAGGATACAAGATCAACTCAAAAAAATCAGTAGCCCTCCTATATACAATGGACAAAGAAGCGGAGAAGGAAATCAGAGATACATCACCCTTTACTATAGCCACAAATGACATAAAATACCTTGGGGTAACACTAACCAAGCAAGTGAAGGACCTATATGACAAGAACTTTAAGTCCCTGAAAAAAGAAATTGAAGAAGATGTCAGAAAATGGAAAGATCTCCCATGCTCATGGATAGGCAGGACTAACATAGTAAAAATGGCAATCTTACCAAAAGCAATCTACAGATTCAATGCAATCCCCATCAAAATACCAACACAATTCTTCACAGACCTGGAAAAAATAATACTCAACTTCATATGGAAAAACAAAAAACCCAGGATAGTCAAAGGAATCCTGTACAATAACACAACTTCTGGAGGCATCACGATCCCTGACTTCAAGCTCTACTATAGAGCTACAGTAATAAAAACAGCTTGGTACTGGCATAAAAACCGACATGTGGACCAATGGAATCGAATTGAAGACCCTGACATTAATCCGCACACCTATGAACATATAATTTTTGACAAAGAAGCCAAAAGTGCACAATGGAAAAAAGAAAGCATCTTCAACAAATGGTGCTGGCAAAACTGGATATCAACATGTAGAAGGCTGCAAATAGATCCATATCTATCACCGTGCACAAAACTTAAGTCCAAGTGGATCAAGGACCTCAACATAAATCCAGCTACTCTGAACCTGCTAGAAGAGAAAGTAGGAAGTAGTCTTGAACGCATTGGCATAGGAGACTACTTCCTAAATAGAACACCAGTAGCACAGACTCTGAGACAAACAATCAATCAATGGGACCTCTTGAAACTGAGAAGCTTTTGTAGAGCAAAGGATACGGTCAACAAGGCAAAGTGACAGCCTACAGAATGGGAAAAGATCTTCACCAACCCCACATCTGACAGAGGACTGATATCCAGAATATATAAGGAATTCAAGAAATTAGACATCAAAATGCCCAACAGTCCAATTAAGAAATGGGCTATAGAACTAAACAGAGAATTCTCAACAGAGGAAACTCAAATGGCCGAAAGACATTTAAGGAACTGCTCAACATCCCTAATCATCAGGGAAATGCAAATCAAAACAACTCTGAGATACCACCTTACGTCTGTCAGAATGGCTAAGATCAAAAACACTGAAGACACCTTATGCTGGAGAGGATGTGGAGCTAGGGGAACTCTCCTCCACTGCTGGTGGGAATGCAAGCTTGTACAACCACTTTGGAAATCAATATGGCGCTTTCTTAGAAAATTGGGAATCAATCTCCCCCAAGATCCAGCTATACCACTCTTGGGCATATACCCAAGAAATGCTCAACCACACCATAAGAGCACTTGTTCAGTTATGTTCATATCAGCATTGTTTGTAATAGCCAGAACATGGAAACAACCCAGATGCCCTTCAACTGAAGAATGGATAAACAAAATGTGGTACATATACACAATGGAATACTACTCAGCAGAGAAAAACAATGGCGTCATGAGGTTTGCAGACAAATGGATGGATCTAGAAAAAATCATCCTGAGTGAGGTAACCCAGACTCAGAAAGACAAACATGGTATGTACTCACTCATAGCAGGATACTAGACATGAAACAAGGATGACTTGTCTGCTACTCACATCACCAGGGAGGCTACCTGGAAAACAGGACCCCAAGAAAGACACAGGGATCACCCAATGACAGAGAAATGGAATGAGATCTACATGAACAGCCTGGACATGAGTGGGGGTAATGAAAGGCGAGGGTTGAGGGAAAGAGAGCTTGGGGGAGCGGGAGATCCCAGCTGGATCAACAACAGAGAGGGAGAACAAGGAATAGGAGACCATGGTAAATAAAGACCACATGAGAATAGGAAGAAGCAAAGTGCTAGAGAGGCCCACAGAAATCCACAAAGATACCCACACAACAGACTGCTGGCAGTGGTCGAGAGACAGCCCGAACTGACCTACTCTGGTGATGGGATGGCCAAACACCCTAATTGTTGTGCTAGAAACCTCATCCAACTACTGAGGAATCTGGATGCAGAGATCCATGACTAGGCCCCGGGTGGAGCTCTGGGAGTCCAATTAGCGAGAATGAGGAGGGTTTATATGAGCGAGAATTGTTGAGACCAAGGTTGGATAAAGCACAGGGACAAATAGCCAAATGAATGGAAACACATGAACTATGAACCAATGGCTGAGGGGTCCCCACTGGATCAGGCCCTCTGAACGGATGAGACAGTTGATTGGCTTGATCTGTTTGGGAGGCACCCAGGCAGTGGGACCAGATCTTGTGCTCATTGCATGAGTTGGCTGTTTGAAACCTGGGGCCTATGCAGGATTGTTTGGCTCGGCCTGGGAGGAGGGGACTAGACCTACCTGGACTGAGTCTACCAGGTTGACCTCAGTCTGTGGGGAAGGCTTTGCCCTGGAGGAGATGGGAATGGGGGGGGGGGTTGGGGGGAAGGTGAGGGGGACGGGAGGGGGGAGAACAAGGGAATCCGTGGCTGATATGTAGAACTGAATTATATTGCAAAATAAATTTAAAAAAATGAGAATTTTAAAGATTAGATGAAATAAACAATATGAGTAAGTAACCAACAAAGACAATGTATGCAGCTTATAACAATATGGGATTTGGGGGATGTAATTCACCGTCAAATACAAATAAACAGTAAGAATGAAGACAATAGAAATGAAGAAATAGAAAAGGAAGAAATAGAAAGGAAAAGAATTCAGAAGAAGAGAGGAGGGAGAGGAGAGAAGTGGTGAGAGGTTTATCATCACACCTCAAAGTTATCTAAAATATTTGTTTAACATAGAAGCCGCATTTAATTTCATTGTATTGATGTACAATTTCCCCCTCTATGCCCCTTTGTGTGTTTACTGTTTAGTATACAGCAATTATAAACATGCCTTTGGCACCATGACCTTCAAAGAAGCAACATTTTTATATAAGGACAAAGAAGAGTAGGAAATCATAAAACTGTCATCAAACACTGGAATTAAAAACTTGGGGTTATAGTTTGGAAATACAGATATCAAAACAGGAATGGATATCCTGGACTACGGAAGCCATGGATGAGATTTTTAACATACAAAGTCAAGTGCAAAAGGAGAAGCGGTGTAATACTTCCTTAAAGGTTACATAACATGGATTGTTGACTGTTTGGTTTCTTATTTATATTAGCAACCTAGACATGGGCAGGTCAGCTTTCCAATCTGTGGTCTCTTCATATATAGAATAAGTTTACAATATAATAAGCATAATTCTAGCAACACCATCTTCATGCATCTGGACACCCCTCTCCCCTACAGCATTATCAGAATTTTCCTTTCCTTTGTTGTCCCCTCTCCTCTCAAAGCCTTTTAGAAGACAGCCTCAGAAAATGAATGCATTTCCTCTTTTAGATGTTAGGATTTTAAATCATAATTCTTTTTTTTTATTTTTTAAGTGGGTAAATCCTTTTTTTTATTATTTTTATTTTTATTATTAAGAAATATTCTATTCATTTTACATTTACTTCTCCTCCTGCCTCCTGCCCACCAGCCTTTCCTCCCAACCTGCCCCCTATTCCCACCTCCTTCAAGGCAAGGTCTCCCATGGGGAGTCAGCAGAGCCTGGTACACTAGTTGAGGCAGGTCCAAGCCCCTCCTCCCTGCACCAAGGCTGCACAAGGTGTCCCACCATAGGCACTGGGCTCCAGAAAGTGGGCTCATGAACCAGGGTTGGATTCCGATTCCACTGCCTGGGGTCCCTCTAAACAGTTCAAACTAAACAACTGTCTCACCTATCCAGAGGGTCTAGCCCAGTAGTATGGGGGCTCCACAGCTATTGGCCTACAGTTCATGTGTTTCCACTAGTTCAGCTGGCCATCTCTGTACATTTTCCCATCATGATCTCGATGTCAACTGCTTATAGAATCCCTCCTCTCTCTCATCTATTGGACTCCTGGAGCTCGGCCTGGTGCCCGGCCGTGGATCTCTGCATCTGCTTTCATCAGTTACTCGATGAAGGCTTTGTGATGACAGTTAGGTTAATCACCCATCTGATCACTGGAGTAAGCCAGTTCAGGCACCCTCTCGACTACTGACAGTAGTCTAAGGTGGGGTCATGCTTGTGAATTCCTGGGAACTTCCCTAGCACCCTGTTTTTTCCCTATTCCCACGGGGACTTCATTTATTATGGTATCTCTTTTCTTGCTCTCCTACTCTGTCTCTCTTCCAGCTCTAACCTCCTGTTCCTCTATGTTCTCATCCCCCATCCCTTTCCCTCCATTACCCACCTCACCCCCAGTTTGTTCATGTAGATCTCATCTACTTCTCCTTCGCAGGGCAATCTATACGTCCCTCCTAAGGTCGTCCCTGCTAGCTTGCCTCCCTGGAGCTGTGGGTTGCAGTCTGGTTATCCTTTGCTTATAAGTGAGTACATACTATGTTAGTCCTTCTGAGTCTGGGTTATTACACTCAGGATGATATTTCTATTTCCATCCATTTGCCTACAAATTTCATGATATCATTGTTTTGTTTTGTTTTTTAACTGCTGAGTAGTACTCTATTGTGTATATGTGCCACATTTTTTTTATTCATTCTTGGGTTGATAGGCATCTAGGTTGTTTCCAGGTTCTGGCTACTATGAATAATGCTGCAATGAACATAGTTGAGCATGTTTCCTTGTGGTATGACTGAGCAGTCCAAGACAAGGCTGTCCACTCTCCCCATATTTATTCAATATAGTACTTGAAGTTCTAGCTAGAGCAATAAGACAACAAAAGGAGATCAAAGGGATAGAAATTGGAAAGGAAGAAGTCAATCTTGCACTCTTTGCAGACCATATGATAGTATACATTAGTGACTCCAAATATTCTACGAGGGAACTCTTATAGCTGATTAACTCCTTCAGTAATATTTCAAGATACAAGATTGACTCAAAGAAATTAGTAACCCTCCTATATACAAATGATAAATGGGCTAAGAAAAAAAATCAGTGAAATATCACCCCTTACAATAGCCACAAATAATATAAAATACCTTGGGGGTAACTCTAACTAAGCAAGTGAAGGACCTGAATATTGAGAACTTTAAGTCTCTGAAGAAAGAAATTGAAGAAGATATCAGAAAATGGAAAGACCTCCCATGCTCATGGATAAGTAGGATTAACATTGTAAAAATGGTAATCTTATCAAAAGCAATCTACAGATTCAATGCAATCCCCATCAAAATCTCAACACAATTCTTCACAGACTTGGAAAGAACAATATTCAACTTCATATGGAAAAACAAAACTCCGGGATAGCTAAAAGATCCTGTACATTAAAGCAACCTTTGGAGGCATCATGATGCGTGATCTCAAGCTCACTCTAGAGCTCTAGTAATAAAAACAGCTTGATAGTGGTATAAAAACTGAAATGTGAACCAATGGAATTGAATTGACGACCCTGATATTAATCTGCACACCTATGGACACCTGATTTTTGACAAATAAGCCAAAATTGTATAATGGAAAAAAAGAAAGCATCTTCAACAAATGGTGCTGGCATAACTGGATGTCAACATGCAGAAGATTGTAAATAGATCCATATCTATCACAATGCACAAAACTCAAGTCCAAGTGGATCAAAGACCTCAACATAAATCCAGTTACATTGAACTTGATAGAAGAGAAAGTAGGAAGTAGTCTGGAGTGCACTGGCACAGGAGACCACTTCCTAAATATAACACCAGTAACACAGTCACTGAGAGCAACAATTAATAAATGGGACCTCCTGAAACTGAGAAGCTTTTGTAGGGCAAAGGACATGGTCATTAAGACAAAACTGCAGCCTACAGAATGGGATAAGTTCTTCACCAACCCCACATCTGCCAGAAGGACTGATCACTAAAATATATAAAGAACTGAAGAAACTAGAAATCAAAATACTGAACAATCCAATTTAAAAATTGGCTGCAGAGTTAACAGAGAACTCTCAACAGAAGAATCCCAAATGGCTGAAAGACATTTAAGAAATTGCTCAACATCCTTAGTCATCAGGGAAATGCAAATGCAAATGAATCTGAGATATCATCTTACACCTGTCAAAATGGCTAAGGTCAAAAACACTGAAGACAACTTACGTTGGAGAGGATATGGACCAAGGAGAACACTTCTCCACTGTTGGTGGGAATGCAAACTTGTACAGCCACTCTGGAAATCAGTATGGCAGTTTCTCAGAAAATTGGTAATAAACCTTCCTCAAGACCCAGCTACACCACATTTTTTTGTTTTTGTTTTTGGTTTTGGTTTTTTTGAGACAGGATTTCTCTGTGTAGTTTTGGTACCTGTCCTGGATCTCTCTCTGTAGACCAGGCTGGCCTCAAACTCACAGAGAATCTCCTGACTCTGCCTCCCAAGTGCTGGGATTAAAGGGTTGTACCACCACTGCCCGGCTGCTCTGAACACTTTTAAGATCTATAGTATGTCACTCACTCTGATACATTCTGAAACTATAAATAAAGAGTGAGACCACAATCTAAAAGGATAGACAGACACAAGGAATATTAGAAGAGGTGTTTGAAACAATATCACTAGAGTTTCACAATGTTTCCTAGAGGATCAAACCACTGAGGTTATATGCAGGATGCTGATGATATTTGTTTAGTCAATTGTAGGGAGATTAAATGTCACTCTTTATAGTATATTGCTTGACTAACCTGATATATTATGCATCTACGTATATTATACTGTCTCTATATCTCAATCTCTCTCCTTCTCTCCCCATCTTTCTCTTTCTCTTTTATTCTGTCTCTGTCTGTCTCTCTGTCTCTCTTTGTCTGTCTGTCTGTCTGTCTTTCTGTCTGTCTCTCTCTCTCTCTCTCTCTCTCTCTCTCTCTCTCTCTCTCTCTCACACACACACACACACACACACACACACACACACACACACACACACACATTTAGCTCAGGTAAAAATGTTAGGAATTAATTTCACAAAAAAAATTTCATGTAAACATAATCTTACAAAGTAGAAAAAGTGATACTGAACTTCAAAACATCATTTAGCATTTTATTTCTTCAAGTGATTTTGTAATTATATTACGTGTCTTATTGAGAAAATGCCCTTGAAAATTATTACTTGTGGAAATTTCCCTCTTGAGCATGCTCTTAAAATCTGCTCCATTCTACTAATTTGAAAATTCATAGAAATTGTCTTTCCTTTCCATATAGCCCCTCTCTCCTCATTAATTTTCTCACCACGAGCTTTAAAACCTAAGTACATGGATTGCAACTCCTGGTTTATCTGTTGCATAAAGAAAAATGGGAAAGACAATTAACCCTAGTGAACATCTATTAATTCATAAATTGAAATTACTGTCTACAAAATTTGCCATGCAACAGGAAGCAGAGTAGATATAGTGCTTACTCAGTCAATTGTAGGAATGCACTGATAAACTCCTATGGTCTCCTTCACTATTGCTGGTGATAAACACTCTTGGCCTTCACAAAATATTCAGTCACTTCTAATTTATTCTAACTTGGGGCTGAGGATAAATTCTTACTAAGATTTTGGTGTTCTAAATGACATTATATGGGAAGAATGTGAAATCTGATTCAGTCTAATAATGTATTCTTCTAAAATTTCTGTATTAACTCTAGAGATCACCTTTTGAAAGTAAAAGTCACAGTTTTAAGATTAAGAATATATCCTCCTAGATCTCTCTGCATACGGTCCCATCAGTTACTGAAGAAAGGCTCTATGAATATTTTATATTTATTATATTTTATATTTATTTATATTTGCTGATCTGATCCCTGGGGTAAACCACTTCAGGCATCCTTTCCACTATTGCTAGTAGTCTAAACTGGGGTCATTCTTGTTCATTCCTGGGAACCCAGTCGAAGAATGAGAAGAGGGATTCTATGAGCAAGGGGCATGAAGATCATGATGGGGAAACATACAGAGACAACAAAACCAAACTAGTGGGAACTCATGACATTTAGACCAACACCTGTGGAGCCTCCACGGGACTGGACTAGGCCCTCTGCATAAGTGAGACAGCTGTATAGCTTGATCTGCTTAAGGGGCCTCCGGCAGCAGGATCAGGATCCATCCCTGGTGCATGAATAGCTTTTTGGAGACCAGTACCCATAGTGGGACACCTTGCACAGCCTTGAGACAGGGGGAGGGGCTTGGATCTGCCTCTACTGAAAGTACCAGGCTCTGCTGTCTCCCAATGGGAGGCCTTACCTTCTTGTAAGAGGGAATAATAGGTGGGTTTTGGAGAGAGGCTGGAGGGGCAGAAGGAGGGAAGAGGGAGATCTGTGATTGGTATGTAAAATGAATAAAATAATTTCTTAATTAAAAAAAGAATGTATCCTCAAGTATTTTCATCAAAAATTGTTAGTCAAGGCATAGTGGTCCATGTCTCTATTCCCAGCATTCAGAAGGCAGAGAAAGGCAGATTTCTGTGAGTGTGAGGCCAGCCTGGCCTGCCCGGAGAGTTGCAAAATGTCCAAGGAGACACAGAGAGACTTTGTAAGAGGAGATTGTTAGGAAAATGTACATAACATTAAAAGTTTAATAATATAAAATTTTGAGGGTCAGAAGGATATCAAATAAATCTTTACCATATTATCTCATTTCTGCCTAAATGTTACTTTCTCTCTTGCTCAATTTTTTTTCCTTAGCCGAAATTGTTTCCTATCTTCTGTGCCAAAACATATTAGGTTAGTTTTTCCTAGGGATATTCAGTAATCTCTCATCTTTCTGAGAATAAAAATCACTCAATATGTGAGTGGCACATATCAAAAGTTAGCCATTTAGCACCACTTTCTTTTGTATAATTTTGTATGTATGCAGAAACTATCCTTTCCATCAAAGAAAGTAGAAATTGTTTTTATATCAAATGGATTGATTATCATGGGAAAAATAAGCCTAGCAGAGCTTGTAGTAATCAATGGGGCTGAGTGTAGAACATGCCTCCCTGAGCTGACTGGGAGACATGATGAGGTATCATACCAAATAATGATAACAATGCTGTTTTATAACAATCCAATTTTATAATTCAAGTAAACTATCAAGTTTTAGCATGACATTTTAAAAACGTTTAGTAGTTCCAACACTGTTCTATATAAGGAGAATAGATTTACTAGGATTTGAAGTTGGTCTTAGAAGAATGTAATTTTCCAGGACTCCTTTCATGGACCACCTTTGACCTTATTAACATTTTTAATATATTGGCTATATTATACTCTAATACTAGCAGTGAACTCCAGGGCTCCTTATAACCACACTGTGTTCCTATTTACTATGATTTAATTCACAGTACCCAGAGAATTCAAAGCATCCTTGTGATTTTTTTTTTTTTTTTTTTTTGGTTTTTCGAGACAGGGTTTCTCTGTGTAGCTTTGCGCCTTTCCTGGAACTCACTTGGTAGTCCAGGCTGGCCTCGAACTCACAGAGATCCGCCTGGCTCTGCCTCCCGAGTGCTGGGATTAAAGGCGTGCGCCACCACCGCCCGGCGTGCATCCTTGTGATTTAAACAGTGTGAAACTTTCAGTTATTTGAAAAGATGACTAAGGTTACTATACTGAAGAGAAGCATTTGGAAATAGACATTTAAAGGATTTTTTATTCATGCAAAAGTGTTTAATGACAGTTACACTATTCTGGGAATTAAACTCATCTTAGGAGCCATAGGTTGACATATAAAGAGTCCAGTGCAAGGTTGAAGGTTATCTGCCCTTGAGTTATTAGTCAGGGGTGTCTGGTGATACCTACAACAACACAACTATTGTCTTTGCTTTTTATTGCCCACCAATGCTTGATTGCTGAAGACACCATATACCTTGGTCAAAGGACATGGAGAATCAAGTTGCTACTCAACAGGGAGCTTCCTCCCTGTTAGCCAGCTTTCATAGTACAGGAAGATGCTATGCATGCTTTTGGAGTTAAAAATGCACCACCATTCACATTGAGCTGTGAATCTTGAAAGCCACAATGTCCACCAGCGTGGCAAGATATGTTTTGGGGTTAATAACAGTACAAATATTATGGGGATAGCTAATCATTTTCTGATGGAATTGAAGGCCCCTCCACTGGAAAAACACATTCATGGTGCTGTAAAACAGGCCAGGAGCCCATGATTATGAAGTTCATAGGTCCCTCAAACTGAACCAATCTATTGCTATTAATTTCCTAAATGGACATAATCTTAAGCTGCCCTTTAAATTAATGTCTTTATATCCATAGATTAATGCATCACTCAGACCTCATTAGTGAAGTGTGTGTGTTTTGTGTGTGTGTGTGTGTGTGTGTGTGTGTGTGTGTGTGTGTTTGTGTTTGCACAGTGGACAACTATTAATATAAATACTCATGACTGAACAAAGTACAGAGAATAAGTGTCTGTAGAGTTCATAATCACAGATAGGATATTCATGTTAAGCCCCATTCCTCAAAAGCTCAGGGATCATTGTGGAAAATGGGAGTAGAAGGATATAAGTAGCCAGAAGTCTAGAAAGAATGGAGTAAAATGGTGCTTTCTGAACTTGACACAATTTCTGAAATCTTTAACTCATAGCACAGGATCAAGCCAGTCATTATCTAGCATATACTGTGAAGGGCTCAGAGCCCACATCTCTTAGCAAGTAGTCATTGACAGTTCATGGTTTCAGCATGAGATAGAGTCAGTTTTCTTTACCAGTGTAGCCCCCAATTTATCTACAAGATCCAGTGACTAGCCTGACACTCATAAGTAAATGCATAACACAAGTTGGACTTCCTGAGTTATTTTTTTCTAAAAAATAGAGAGAAGGCATGATATCGGGAGGTTCTGGATTAGGGATGTGCAGTGCATTTGGGAGGAGTTATAAGAAGTAATAAGGGGTGAATACAATCAAAATATATCCTATGCTTGTCAGAATTTCTCATAGACTTAATAAAATACTTTGTATTTGCATGCTGGTGCGGGTGATTTGTTGTACAGTACTATTTCTGGGGAGATGTAAACAAATACCTACTTACCCTCAACAGGGGTCCAACAGCAGACCAAAATAATGATAGCACCAAAGTCCGATTTGGTGAACCCATGGATTTTACTAAGGCATCTTAACAGGAAAGGAGTATGGGTGGAGAGTTACTGCAGAAGCAGAAATTACTCCAACAGCTACATCACTGGAAGACCATGCCAGCATGGGTAACAATTCAGGAAAACGGGAAACTTGGAGCACACTATGTCGCCTGAAGGCAGCAAAACTGTTTGGAGAATCTCCTTTCCAGCGAGTCCAGGTGGTTAGAGACTCTTCCAGGGAGTTTGGCTGTTCTCTGCTTCCTCCTTGTACTTTGGCTTCTGTGTTTCTTCCACATAGCCTGGCTGCTAGGAGTCTCTTCTAGCCAGCTCCATTTGTCAGTGCATCTTTCAACTGACCTCACTGCACATGTGTGCTTGCCGAGGGAGGGGCCAGTGGGTCTGGACAGGCTAAGGGATTCCCTGATACTGTTGTGCTTTGTTTGTTTTGTTTTGGGTTTTTGGTTGTTGTTGTTTTACCCCCTAAGTTAAAGGAGATTCCCCACCAGAAGGAATGTTTCACCTCCTTTTAGAATACCCTGTTGATTTGTCTTCCTTAATATATATTCATAAAGAGTTTTCCTCTAAGATGGAAGATTTTCATCTCAGAAGAGAATGTTATGCAATACATTTCAAAACATATTTAGGAAGTGAGTCCAATGTAAATGCAAGAAAGACCATTTATAGTTTAAATTTCTCACACAGCACAAACATTCATATGGTTTGCTACAGGAAAGTAAAAACAGTTAAGGGATATTCTCTAGAATTTGCTAAGATTTACATAGTAAGAAATGCATTTATCATGCAGTGTTTGGTAGTTAATATTCCTTATCAACTTGCATACATTTAGAATCATCCCGAAAACTCACCTCTGGATGGGTGTATTAGGTTATTTGGAAAGAGGCTTGGCTAAGAAGTTAAGACTAACATGAAAATATAACACCTTATGGACTAGGACAAAACATTGAATAATAATAATAATAAGCCATATGAGCATTAGTATTCCTGTCTTTGTGCTTCCAGACTGCAGACACAAAGTGGACAGACCCCATTTTCTTAATGAACCATCATGAACTATGTCTTATGATGGACTGTATACCTTCACATCATAAGTGAAAACAAATCCTCCATTTTTAAGGTGCTTTATAGGTTATTTTGTCATAGCAACAAGAACATTAGTAAATAAACTGGACATGGTACATGTTAGCATCCACTTATAATCAAAGCACTTGGGAGGCTGAGGCAGGAGGATTACCAGGTGTTCTAGGCTAGCCTGGAATACCTTGGGATTTGAGACCAGCCTGGATGTTCTCTTAAAAAATAAACAAAAAGATAAAAAAATGCTTAAAGGAAAAAAGGTACAAGTGAAATACATGTGCCATTACTGCAGGTTACCAAAAGAGAAACAAACACCAACCCAGCCACAAAATCTTTGCTCTTCAAAACTGTCTTGCCTGCAAAAATGCTAGGAAAATGGGGGCATACAGTTTGTGTGAGTAATCAACCAATGTCTGATGTGAATTAAGGCCCACTCCATGAGATGGAACCTGTACCCAACACTGCTTGGGTGATCACAAAATATAGACTAAGCCAGGTGATGGAGGCACAGGATTCTTTTAATCCCAGTGTTTGGGAAGCAGAGTCAGGGAGAGCTCTATGAGTTCCAGGCCAGCCTGGTTTACTATTACTTGTCTTAAAAATTATAGCGATAAGCCGGGCAGTGGTGGCGCACGCCTTTAATCCCAGCACTCGGGAGGCAGAGCCAGGCGGATCTCTGTGAGTTCGAGGCCAGCCTGGTCTCCAAAGCGAGTTCCAGGAAAGGCGCAAAGCTACACAGAGAAACCCTGTCTCGAAAAACCAAAAAAAAAAAAAAAAAAAAAAAAAAAAATTATAGCGATAAAATGACTCCTAATGATATTCTGCTATACTCATAGATCATTGCCTTGTTTTTTTTCATCATCAGAGAAGTTTCTTCCTACAGCAGATGGGAACAAATACAGAGATTCACAGCCAGAAATTACACAGAGAAAGAGAAAGAGACCTTGGACCACACAGCTATAAACAGCATGTCTCCATCAAATCCCTCTTCTCTGAGCTCAGAAAACCCCACAGAAAAGGAAGCCAAGAGAGGACAAGAGCCAGAGGGGATGGAGGACATCAGAACAAGAGACTCTAAATCAACTGAGCAAAGCTTTATGATCTCATAGAGACTGGAGCAGCATGCACAAAACCTGCACAAGTCAGCACCAGAACCATTGCTTATATATTATAGCTTTCAGTTTAATAGATTTATGGGACTCCAGAGCATGTGAAGGAATAGGTCTCTGTCTCTTGTGCCTTCCCTTGTGGTTGTTTCCTTGTGCAGCTTTGGTGTGACTGTTTTTATTTTAGCTTATCCTGTTTTACTTCGTTACGTGTTGTTCTTGTCTCTTAGAAGCCTGTTTTTTCTAATGAGAGGTGAAAAAGGAGTAGATCTAGATGGGAGAGGAGGTAGGGAGGAACTGAGCGGAGTAGAGAGAGGGGAAACTGTAATCAGAATATATTGTATGCAAAAAGAATCTATTTTCAATAAAAGGGGGAAAGTGTAATAATAATAGTAATATGCATACGTACGAGTTTTCTAGAAATGATGTAACAAAGGTGTGCATATGGAGGCTAGAAGTTGACATTGACCGTCTTCATCAATCAATCTCTACCATGTGCTTTGAGGCAGGGTTGCTCACTTAACCTAGCTCACCAAATCATCTAATATAGCTAGCCTATTTGCTCTTGGAATCCCATGATGGGCATACAGGTAGAATGCCACATAAACTGGACATTTATGAAGTTTCTGGAGAGCAAATTTTTGGTCTTTGAGCTTTTTTTTTTTTTTTTTGAGACGGGGTTTCTCCGTGTAGCTTTGCGCCTTTCCTGGAACTCACTTGGTAGCCCAGGCTGGCCTCAAACTCACAGAGATCCACCTGGCTCTGCCTCCCGAGTGTTGGGATTAAAGGCATGCGCCACCACCGCCCGGCGAGCTTTTTCATCAGCTGCATCATTTCCTCATCCACATTAGAGTTTTGATCTGTTCATTAGAAAACACCTATGCTCTGCATCCTCACTAAAAACTGAATTTTCCCTTATTATCATTTTTGAGAAAATATAAGTAGTGTCATAGAGTGGACCTAACATACTTAGGTCAGATAACTAATGATGTGCAATTTTTTGGACTCATGAGTAACACAGACATTCTCTTTGATCAAATAACTTGTCATTTGGATTACCTGTCCTCATATTGACAAATAGTTTATATAGTGATACAAATCTACCTTTAGTTTAATATATTTCTTGAAAATAGCTTTCATCCTCTTGTGCATTCATTTTGTAGCCTGCTAGCTTATCTTTAACAAGTAATATCCACAATGTTGATAATACAATGGTGGTTTTTCTTTCATGAGCAGATCAGAAAATAATGTTTCTGAGCATATGCTTCCTAAACTGGATGATTTAGGACCCATTGTAATTCCTATCAAAAGCTCAATTTCTTTGTTTCTGATCCCTTTTTTTGAGAAATCAAAAGGATAATTATTAAGTTCATTGGAAAACACAAGGGATGAAGAAAAGTCAAAACAATTTTCATAGAGGGAGACAACTGAAAGATGCATACTTCCATTTTCCCAACTACATCAGAGCAGTGCAGCAGTCAGGACAATGGTGCTGGTCCAGTGACAGATATTTTTAATAGCAGACTACAACTGATAGTCAAAGCAACCAAAGTAATAATAACTCAAATTTGAAATTTATATATTTATTAATTAATTTAATTAAAAGTTCAAGGTTAAAACTGTGCTTTATTTTATTAATGGTCACACAATTTAGATACTGAATGACACCACAATAGAATTATTTGATATAGTTTTTAAACAGAACTAGGAAAGGAAAAGTTTCAAGTGACAGAAGCCCTTCTCAGAACAGTTTTTTTAAATCTCTTTTTAAATGGGTCAGTGCAGCAAATGTAACTAGTCATGTTGAGTTCTTTTTCAATAATGGATATTGGAATAAAAAGAAAATCTCAGTTTTCAAATCACTGCCTAAAGAATAACCACTTTGATTCCCTTTGGGACTTGAAAGTGGTTTCTGTTATTTTAAGACACAAAAAGTTGAATTCACATATCTACCAGGAGAAATGAAATCTTTAGAGAAGAAATTGTGGTGGAAATGAAGTTGAAACTAGGCAAAAATAGTATTATATATTCTTAACTCATGTGTCCTTTTGCCTACACTCTATCCTTCCTCATGACTTCATGTCTTCATGATGTGGGATGTATATAAAATATCAACAGATGTCATTTCATTAACAATATAAGTCATGGACTTTCTTCAATTTTAATATCAATGGAAATTGGTTTTAAATTACTAGATTATTAATTGAAATAGCTTCCAGACTCATAGGTCCAGCACTAAACCATGAAGCTAAGTGCTAAGAAAAATTACATTCTCTGAACAAGAATGATTTAAAAATAAATAAGTAAATTAAAAAACTGTTCTATGCTATCTGAAGAAAAATAGATCATCTCCCTCTGACCTTTGAAGAAAGATTATGATAAAAGATGCTGTTGTAGTCTTGCTCTGTGCTTCCAATCTTCTCCTTGCTATTCTGGCAGCCCAATCTGCTCTGGCAGGAACTGAATTCTTCCAATTATCTTTCCAGGGTCCTGTGCCAGAATTCTGATTCATCTCAGCCAAAGAGTTTGGAGGTAAAACAGAAGAGAAGTGACTAGCACTTACTCTTTGTTTTATTTTTTCCCAGAATTACAGCTTACAACAGTCAAACACCTCCACAGTTTCAATCTCTATTGGATGGGATCAAGATGTTGTCAAATTATTTTTATCTTTTGCTTCAACAAATGTAAAGGACAGCATCGTCTCCAAAACTTTGTTGCTTCACTGTACCGTGTGCAGGTTCTGAATTCTTCCATCCTTTATGAAGCTACTTCATTCTATCGAGCCACACAGAAGAGATATTTTAATGAAATATTTTTAATGCAATAAATACCAGGAGTGGTTATATGACAGAAAATTCTATTGTTGTACTTGGGTGGTTGGATTGGAACCTTCTTGGAGTTGGATCACACAACAGTGATATTTGATGAAGAAAAACATGAAGATGGTGATGATGTGTCAGCTTTACCCTCTGTGCCACTTTTAGTTGTCCAGCAGAAAAGAATGATTCACGGATGAAGCCTCTATGATGACAGATTCTTCATCATCATGTTTTGCTTCAGCAAGTGCCTTCATCTAGTAGCTGATGGAAGTAGATGCAGAGATCCACAACCATACACCAGGCTGAACTCTGGGAGTCCAGTCGGAGAGAGGAAAGAGGGATTGATTATATGAGTAAGGGGGATTAAGACCATGATGGGGAACTCTACAAAGGCTACTGAACCATTCTCAAAGGAACTCACAAACTTTAGACCGACAGCTGTGGAACCTGCACTGGACCAGACTGGACCCTCTGCATATAGGATAAAACTGTGTAGCTGGGTCTGTTTGATGGGCCCCTGGCAGTGTAGTTAGGATCTATCTCTGGTGCTTGAGCCAACTTCTCTGTGTAGCTTTGTGCCTTTCCTGCAGCTCGCTCTGTAGACTGGGCTGGCCTCGAACTCACAAAGGTCTGCTTGCCTCTGCCTTCCGAGTGCTGGGATTAAAGGCGTGTGCCACCACTGCCTGGCATGAGCCAACGTTTTTGATCCCATTAACTATGGTTGGACACATTGCTCACCCCTCATAAAGTGGAGAAGGGCTTGGTCCTGCCTCAACTGAAGGTACCAGGCTTAGCTATCTACCCCATGGGAGAACTTACCCTGTTGGAGGAGGAGATGTGGAGCAGCAGGAGGCAGGGGGCAGTGGGAGGAGGGATGAGAGGGGGATCTGTGGTTGGTACTGCGAAATGAAAAATAAATAAATAAATCATGGAAAAGTTTTAATTGTCACATATTTTTGGATATCTTTATCATTGTGTTTATCTTTTAAAGAGAATAACATGCTTAATCTTTGATATTTTCTTATCAGTAAATAGGAGAGCAAGTGAATTTATATTGTAGGCTAAAATAAGTTAATAAATTTTGGCAACTTTAAAATGAAAATGGTAAGTTTGAACCCCAAATCAAGGTAGACAAATTTTAAAATAAAATAACTCAATTTTCATGCATATTTATTCATTTTTATGATTTGGACACTACCTTGACAAATTAGAAACCCTATGATTTGGTGAGGAAATTTATAAGAACAAAGATGTATTGAAAACAACAAAATACAAATCTTTGTATCAACTAAACATTGTTCACTAGAAGCAGCATTCTTTTTTGAGACTAACATATTCTTGTACACTCTATAATACGTATACCTAAGAAGCTAGATGTGATGGTGCTTTGTGTAGTCCTGGCATCCAGGAGGCTAAAACAGGAAAATAATCATGAGTTTAAGGTTATCCTGAGCTACTGAGTATGACTCCACCCCCTAAATGAAACTGTCATTACTAAATAAATAAATAAACACAATGAAAGTATATCTGGAAATTACAGAAGCAGATACCTCTCATATCTGATATTACAGCCCTTGTTTATCAAAGCTAGTCATTAAAGGAATGCTAGAATTGAAAATGGGATTTACTACAAACTTGCTCCATTTGACCTCAGTGATCCTCCTATGTTGAAATAAATATTGGTGAAGATAAGTGTAGCCTCCTTGGAAAGCATGTTTTAGCCATCTGCCATGAACTGAAGTGATGACACATAGAATTAATCTTTAAAAGAAGCTATGATTTCAGTGGAACTTGGTATGCCAGAGTATCAGATTTCGAGAGGTAGCATTTACCCTGCACATCAGCACACGAGCAAATATGCTGGTAGCAACACAATGGGCATCAGTGGAGGGTCGTCAGTCAGAGTCAATTCACCTTTCGAGGTCTGGGTATTGCACAAATGACTGTGTTGTCTTAAATAATGAGAAGCAAGCTACTGAAGCACTTATTAGATTTTAAAGTTACGTTATTTTAATCACTATGAAAGAAACTCAGTCGCTACCTCTGACTATTCCCACAGTGAGTCTGAGATTCTCCAAGAAAATGGAGGCCAGGGCCATTTGAGAAAGATAGCCTGTAACACCATTCAAACTTTATGACACCATAGAGGCTTTTTTTTCAATGAAGCTGCAATATGTTTTCAGAATGTTTATCCTTTGGGGATTATTTTCCATTAGCTCTGAATTATCTCCAATTCAAGAAAATCCAAAAGACTACCATTAGGGAAATCAGAGTGGTGTATATTATGCTCTAAATTAATAGATATTGTTTTAAGCTACCATAAAAGTACAGTGTGTCTTCAAATCCATCATACAGATATGTTCTATGCCCCTAAGTTAGCTTAAAAGATACTCTTCAGAGTTGGTCATATCCACATGTTGATTTTGTGTTATGTGTTGTTTTGAAAAGAAGGGATAATAGGGTTTCATCAAGACTGTTCACACATTGTCAAATAACAAAAGCCATAGTATATCCTTGAGGAAATGAAGAAATTATCATAATCTTCAATGATAAAAAGTTATGGGCTTGAAAAAATGTAAACACATTATTAGAAAAGACTATATTTTATTGAAATTAATTAACAAATTGTCTGTAGGTATTATTGCAGATATTTTTTCTGTGCTTAAAAAATGAATGTAAACACTGGCATCCAGTCACTATCTTTTTATCTAGCAGAAGTGGGTTGTGCTGTTTTGATGATTTTTAATATATCAGTTGGTACAGAAAAGTCTAATATCTTTTCATTTGGTATGTGTAATGGCTAGGTTTATGGCAACTTGACACAAGCTAGCATCATTAGAGAAGAAGGAGCCTCAATTGGGAAAATGTCTCCATAAGGTCCACAATGCCACAGTATATGATAGAATTCTTAGGATTGAGGATGATATGCAAATGTGATAAGATATCCCATTTATTAGGTGCTTGAGGGAGTACTTGTTGAGAGGATGCTCAGAGGTAGGCTCAGCTGATTATGCCAATCAAAATGATTCAGATTATTTTATACCACAGAACCACTGACATGGAGAATGCAAGGGACTATCTACAAGGTGCTCTATAGATTGCATATAACTTCATTAATTTGGTGAATAAAGCCTCTTCTGATGATAACTTTCATTTTGTGAATTATGCTTTGGGAACTGAGTTCACTCTTTCTTGGGGGGCTGGCCAAGAAATGAGACAAGCTTGGCTTATCACTATGTGCCTCTGCTTCATCTGGAACTTCCTATGTAGACCAGGTTGCCATCTCTGCCTCTGCCTCTGCCTCCACCTCTGCCTCATGCTAGGATTAAAAGCATGTGTCGATATACCCAGAACATAAATATCAGAGGAGAGCATGAACACAGTTTTCCACCACCACAAATTACTGGTTCAAATTTCCTATATTTGAGGGAAATAGAGGGGAAAGCACATTTGCAGTCCAATAGATAAACCTTTCCCTGGAAAAAATCCCTCTTGCTCATGGTATCTCCTGTGCTTGGTAACTAAGAGTTTTGTTTAGGCAGCCAGAGCGTTATTACTTTTTCAGTGAGATCTGATATACTATATCATAAGATTAAATATATACAGCAGCAATTAATATTCAAAGAAGAAAGTTGGGGATGTATTAATATTTCTTTGTTTTGTAGAATAACTTTGGGGTAGTGGAGAAGACACATGTAACTCATGAGATTACTTGACACTAAGCAGGGTTACCTTCAAAAAGCATCATGAGCCTCCTTCAACACAGTACCATGCATACTAAGAAGTTACTTAATATAAAATTAAGTCTTGTTTACATTTGTGGAAATGTATTTCAGCCCATCACAAGCCTGTGGAAGGGCAGAGCTTGAAGTGATAAAGAGAAAACTGCCCATGTGTGCTCCATTATTGAGCTTGGCTGACTACTTCACTTGAAAAAAGACATAAAATCAATTGACACTAATTCATAATCAATGGATAATCATTAGGCAAAGTTATCAAAAATTTAGAAGGAAAACCAAAAAAGTTTTATTAACAACCAGCTTTGGGATAGAGGTCTGTACATGGGATTCAGGTTCCAGATGAAATTCTACCAAAGGCAACATTTCGTGCAAGTTCTTTCAATAATCCAGCAAGCATTTTTAGCCTCATGCTTCTGCCACTTTGCTCAGTTATGTCTCTTCTTTAATAATGGAATCCCAAAGAAGATATGCTAAAAAGGTTATGCTTTGAGTCAACAAAAAGTTCATCTACCATAGGTATTATTTTGTATATTGTTAAAAGGATGTAAAATTGTACTCTCCAGTGATTATGATTGCAACACATTTGTTCACAGTCTTTTCAATAAATTTGCACATATAAATTAACACCTTTTTAAAAACTGAAATCTTACCAGATTTACAATTTAATAAACATTGCTAGAAAATAATATTTTATTTACATAATTTACCATTTAAATATATTTTACTCATTTTCATACTACTGAGTTAATTGTGTGATTCAATTTATCATTTAAGGGACCGTGACCAAATTTTCACAAATTCTGTCTTTAATTCCATTGATGTTCTTGCTGCAGTCACTGCTGAGTGGACTAGGGAACAATGGAGCCTAATACTAAGCCAATTTCAGATACTATCTTCAGAGAGAATCAACTAGTGGCCTAGTGTGGTGGTATTGTGTTCCCCAAAATATTGTGTACCCTAGTAAATTTATCTGGGGTCAGAGAACAGACAGCCACTAGATACAGAGGCTAGAAAATGGTGGCACTCACGTCTTTAATCCTAGCATTCCAGAGATAGAAATCCCTCTGGATCTCTGTGAGTTCAAGGCCACATTAGAAACAGCCAAACATGGTGACTCACGCCTTTAATCCCAGGGAGTGACGGCAGAAAGTGAAAGATATATAAGGCATGAAGACCAGAAACTAGAAGCATTTGGCTGGTTAAGCTTTTAGCTGGTTAAGCTTCAGGCTTTCGAGCAGCAGTTCAGCTGAGAGCCATTGGGATGAGGACTCAGAAGCTTCCAGTCTGAGGAAACAAGACCAACTGAGAAGTTGGCCAGGTGAGGTTAGCTGTGGCTTTTTCTGGTTCTCTGATCTTCCAGTGTTCACCCCAATACCTGGCTCAGGTTTGATTTTATTAATAAGACTCTTTAAGATTCATGCTACAGCCTAGAAGGACAATTTGATAAAATTGGAATTCTTATACTATGAACAAATGAGTAATGAGTTCTTCCTAAAAATAAAAATGTGTTTTGCAGATGGAATTTCCTTTCTCATCCACAATGGATCTGCCAGTAACACTATCACACTATCATTATGGAAATTCTTTTCATAATCACTGTTATAGAAACATACACAAGACTCCTTTGACCATGGGATTCATTTTTAGGCAAAATATTTAGCAGTTATTTCAACTGTCTTTTATAAAAATGCCTTTCAACCCGCAGAAGAAACTGAGCTAAATCTAGTATGGAATAACATAATAGAACTCATTATGACAAAGTGAAGACTATTGTCATCATGATTAAAATGTATTTCTACAAAAACTGTTATATTATTTGAACCAGTAACCAATAGGTCAAGTAATTGGCAAACTATGGCCCATGGATCAAAACTGACCCGATCCCTGTTTTCCTAAGAAGAGTTTCATTTCATAGTAACACATCATTTTGTTTACATATTGTCTCTGTTGCTTTATCACTATTTCATCAGAGTTGAATAGTTGCAAGAACATATTACCCATAAAGAATAAAACCCCTAAAGAAAAATCACTGTCAAGCCCCACACTGAATTGACCACAACTTGAATATATTAATAGGAAATAGGGAATCAAATCAGTAAAGGTTATTGTCATTGTCATTAGTGTAATAACACCTCCACGCTGGTTCAATTCATTATTCCTGGCCCTGCCTGCAAATTAAGATTCTGCCATATCATAGGTCCAGATTTCAAAGAAAGATTTGCTTTCAACAGGAAACTAAACTTTGTTTTGCTTGATTCCACTCAAATTTCTTCCCTAATGGTATTAGCATCTCTTACAAATGAATGAAAAATAATCTAATAAAAGTGTCACAGGGGAAACTAGATTCAAATAAAAAAAAATGGATTGTTGTAAGTGAACAAGAAGGCATGTCTGCTCAGCATTAATGGACAACTCTCAACCATACTGTATATTCAATAATACATATGAAATAACTCAGTAGCATAATATAAACAGGAGGCATACAGACTGGAATCTTTCAGAAATAATTTATTTTACTCAATTGCATTTTTCTGGATCATGAATTTGACTGAATTCCATGAGATTATGGTTATCACAGGATATGATAGTATGATATAATTGATGGTGGAAGAATGAAATATTATACAACAGTAATGATCTTGTCATATGGTGATCATTACAGAATGTAAAAGCATCAGCTGGAGAATTATTTACCTGCTTTTCTACTTACTGTTTTCCTGTCTTTTCTGTCTTCCTTACTTCCTCTTTTCTTTCTTCCCTCTCTGTCTGTCTGTCTGTACACACACATGCCATGGCGTGAATGTGGAAGCCAGAGGACAACTTGAAGGAACCAGTTCTCCATGCCTCTCATGTTTGTTCCAGGGATGGAGTTGAGACAATTTTTTTTAACCCAATAAACCACCTCACTGACCCATTGTTATTCTCTTGTTCCTTATTTAACTATCTCTTCTCCTTCACAGGGTGTTGTCACAGACTTATTTGTATGAAGAACAGTTGCACCATGGAATGCCAGATAATTACATTTCTGCCTTGTGACCAGAGAGGATAATGGATAATGAATTGAAATGAGAACAAACCTCTGCCTGGCCTAAGAATCACTGTGTAGATTCCATTCACAGAGATCCACTGTCCTCTGACTCCCAATTCTAAAATTAAAAGCATGCACCATCATGCTCACTTCTTTTCTTTTGTTTAATTTAATCTTATTTTTAAATTGTTAAAAACTTTTAATATATTTATTTAAAATACAATCACTACTTTTCCCATTCCCTTCCTCCCTTGCGTCCTTCCCATGTATGCTCCCCCCGCCAGCTCTCATGCCCCTCACTCTCAAACTGAAGAGCCTATTTTCTTTGTTTATTATTATTATATATATACATATGTATGCAAAGATACATAATTTTAACAGGCTTTGTCTTTTTCATTGTTTATGTGCATATGGCTTCATGACTGTGTACTTACCATTGGATAATCAATAAAGAGACTCATTTCTGGGAGAAGCTAATTCTCTCTTTCCCAAGACCCACACAATTTTCACCCTCCCATGTAGTATGACTACTGATATTATTAGTGTTCCAGTCTTGCTTAAGTACCCTTTTACAGAAGATGCTGTTTCACTGCAGACATTCTGGTATTCTATGTCCAATAATCACACTGCCTTCTCTTTTGCAAAGTTCTTTGTGCCACAGATGCGGAAACTGTGATGCAGATGCATCTAGTGAGGCTGGAAATCCTCAAGGTCTGCATATCTTTTTACAGATATCTGGTTTTCTGCAAAGGTCGCCATTTGCTTTAATGAGAAGCCTTTTGGACAGCAGTTGGTCATTAGATTTATCTGTGGGTATAAGATTTAAATATGTAGGGAGGAATTATGCTAGTCTAGCAAAGTAAGAGTCACAGATGATTTTTTCAAAAGTCCATGAATTCACTGGCCCAGGAATTTAGCTAGGTTTCTGGTACAACATATAATTTAACCTCTTTTTTAAAAAAATTAAAATATAATTACATCATTTCTCCTTCCTTTTCCAGACTCCTATCTGTCCCATGAGAAACAAGATCACCCCACGTAGACCTAGAATTCCTAGTACTTGTGGTAATCCTCCTTTTCTGTCTCCTAGGATATGATTGCAGGTGCACACCTCCTTATCTAGCCCAAACTTCTGCTTATTAATGTTCCTGTTATCAATTTTAATATTAACTAAAATTAATGTTATACCCATAATTATCTTTATAACCAGGATTTCAATATTCTGAAAGAAATATAACTTTCAAAAATATGTTCATTTTGCCAAGCTGTGAAAAATCAATTTTTTTCTTTTCAAAGAAAAAAAGTCATCGCAAGCAACCACACTTTTTGATTAGCAGTTTTTGTAAAGAACAAGAGATCAATAATTGCTACTTTAATGTTTTTGCAAATATTTTCTGAAATGCTGTGATGAATGCCTCACTATGGTTTATAGTATTGACTTATTGATTTTCTATTATAATAAGAAAGATAGTAATCATTCATTCATCAGTTCATCATACATCCTTTATGTATCTACTCATATACTGGGCAACATTTGCTAGGTATAGGATGAATGGGGGAAGAAATCTAAACTTCTTTCTAGCTCTTAACATAGAAAACCAGATGTTAAAACCCTTTGTGGCAATATTTTTTTTTTTTTTTTTTTGGTTTTTTCGAGACAGGGTTTCTCTGTGTAGCTTTGCGCCTTTCCTGGAACTCACTTGGTAGCCCAGGCTGGCCTCGAACTCACAGAGATCCGCCTGGCTCTGCCTCCCGAGTGCTGGGATTAAAGGCGTGCGCCACCACCGCCCGGCAGGCAATATTTTGCTAGATAGATGTGCAAAGCTTATTTGATTGAGTAGTAATCATGAACTAGTATACACATATTTAACTCATAATAGGTCTTGTGGACAAATAAAAAAGATATGGAGATAAGGTAAGAGGAGACAAATTTGTTCTTAAGAAGGTGGAAGATGAAGAGAGTAACATTCAGGTTAACTTACTGAGGATAATGAGTACAATGAAGAATGAGGAATCATGTTGGATTGTCGTATTCTCTAATGATTGTCAAATCATAGGATCATCGTTAATGTGCACAAGTTTTCTTTTCCTATCATCCATTCTGTTACTATTATACTGTCTGATCACCATAATCCTGTGGAATGCCAGGCATTTATCTGACACTGGAACATTATAGCAATTGGAACCATGAAGGAAGATCAGCTTCCAGAAATAATATTTGAAGTGTTCCCTAGGTATTCCTAGACACTGGCAAGGTGTTCAAGAAATAGCCCCTCCCTGAATTGTAGATATGAGTAGGAGAGGAGTAGCCAATGAATCTTTGAGACAAATTAATCATGACCTCAAAAGATAACTTTTCTCCAAGTAAAATTCTATTTCAGATAAAAAACTTTGAAATTGAAGCTACTTCACTGAAAAGCTAAAGGTCTAATCGTCTATAATTTGCTAATCCCCTTATCCCATAGTCTGAGCTGTCCAGGGGAATCTCTGTGGCTCCATAAAGATCCAGTTGTGCAATATAAAAACTTGTTAAAAATCAAGTATATTTGGAAATCATGATTAATAATAATAATATCAATAATCTAAAATATATACAAAAGTGTAGATGTAACCAACCTTCTTATTAAATAAGAAACACAGAACCAATGCAAAGAAGAAAGCCAAGAGGTCAGAGCTAAGAGCTAAAACCTTACCCTTCCTCCTGCAGTGGTCCTACCTCTCCGAACCAGAGCTACCCCTGTGTTAAAGTCTTTATATAGAGTTCCTGTTCTGCCTTCTCATTGGTTGTAAACCCAACCACATGACCTCCTCGTCACGGCCTGTCTGTATAGGCCTCCAGGTTTTCCATGATTGGTATTGAGATTAAAGGCATGTGTATCCAATAATGGCTGTATCCCTGAACACACAGAGACTTACCCAGCTCTGCCTACCAAGTGCTGGGATTACAAGCGTACGCCACCACTGCCCTGCTTTCCTATGGCTTGCTAATAGCTCTGACCCCCGGGCAACTTTATTTATTAACATACAAATAACATTTTAATACAAATAAAATATCACCATACAAAAGTCTATTTTCTTAACAATAAGATTTCCACACTATGGGAATTATCTCTAAATCATAGATCAAACTCATCATTGAACAATATTTGGGTGAGTGAAAATAATTAATTTGGTTTGGTGTGCATGTGTTCAAGAAATGCTATAAAAAACTAAAAAATGTGAAATGAGATAGAACCTTTATGCATGGGCAAATGGATTTTATGAATCATAAAGCACTAGGAGACTGCAATGTTATTCTTTTAATTATGATAGTGCATTTACAGAGAACAAATTTAAACCTTATTTCTTATGACAGATAGGTTCAGAGCTATTAGTTGCAACCCACGAACAGGAAACTGAACGATTTTTGGCATATTTCCCTTCTCATTGTGCACAAAAGGACTGAAAAATGCAGGGTAGTGTCAGGAAGGCCAGGAAGCTAACACAAAACATAAGTTTATCCCACTGTGAAATGATGGTGAGGCCCCTTCTGCAGCATCCTGCGGTGTGATTGCTAGTGAAATGAAAGATATAATGTAGACGGAAAAAACCTAGGAAAATGAAACTTAATGGCCAAGATGATGAATACCTCCAGAAAAAGGGAATAGTAAGGCTTGTGAGAGTGAAAATGAATACGGAGAGAGCAGAGAGTAATAATTAAAATGTATAGTGCGTCCCTGAGGCAGCTTCTAGCTTTGAAAGTATCTGGAAGGAAACAGATCAATAACAGTGATAGCTCCCATGGAGTAAATGGCAACAATTTCCCTGATTTTGATTCGAAAGCTTTATCTATGCTTATTTATTTAGTCCTTAAAAGTATTGCTTGAAGCTGGTGTGAATATTTTCCCTACAGTACAGACCAGAAAGTTGAGGCAGACTCAGTTCGCATATATAAAATCTTGTTTAGAAACTGAGTTAGCAGTTCACATCTTCCAGAATACGCAATCCAATGGTTTCTAAATTGCACCATGTCTAACACTCTTTAGGTTAATCACACTCCAGGGACTCTAATTTATTATATTGGGAGTGAAACACAGAAACGGCTGCTTTAAAAACACCTTAAGGTCTAATGTAAGAATATCCATGACTCACAATTAATGAAATAAAAATTCAATTTGTTGGTTAAATAAAAAATTCTGAGAATATATTGACATTTGACAAATTACCTTTATTATTTAACACATTTTCCAAATCTGTGAAAGATACTCAATAATAAAATTGTTGATTTCAACAATCTTGAAGTAGTAAATGCTTTACAATGTCAATTATATATTATGGAGTTATTTACATACTAGCTATCATTTTAAGCAAAGTTTACTTGACTAAGGACAGCCATGCTTATTTTATTGTGGAAAACTCTTGCTTCTGACTTAAATTTTGTAGGGAGGTAACCATCTTAACATTTTATGCATTTCCCTAAGTTCAATTTGTTCCTATGCAATTCAAGTACATGAATAATTTCTTGGGTTTTTTGCTGTTTATTTTTGTTAGGGTAATATTTCCCTCTTAATATTTCTTCATTCATTAATATTACTTCATTCAGCCTCCTTTCTTTTGTGAGAGACTTTTTTGGTTTTTGTTTTTTTTTTTTTTTTTTTTTTTTTGGTTTTTCGAGACAGGGCTTCTCTCTGTAGCTTTGCGCCTGTCCTGGAACTCACTCTGTAGCCCAGGCTAGCCTCGAACTCACAAAGATCTGCCTGCCTCTGCATCCTGAGTGCTGGGATTAAAGGTGTGTGCCACCACTGCCCAGCCAGAGACTTCTTTTTCACCATGTCTTTTAGCAATAATCATACATTGTTAACAATAATCATGTGTTTGCAAATCTACTGTGTAGAACTTATGCAATCCATTTTATGTCAGGTATCTGTATGTTAATACAGTGGTTATTCCTGTCTAAGACTTACAGGAAAGTCACTGTACCTAAAGGAATGGCATTAAATTAAAGCACCAGAGGTGCAGTTGAGTACTACCTGTATAGCCCAAGGTCAATGCCTTACACTTGCCTCCCGCCTCACTACAAGTCTTCAGACATTATTGTTCTTAGATAATATTTTTGAAGGGTTCCCATGAGTCTTTTATCAATTTTAGGAATGTTTGTATTTTATGGAGAAACACACAAAAAGCTGATAATTCATACAAATTAGTGTTAATCCTCAGAGCCACAAAAAATGAATGTTTTCATTGCCTAAAACTCTAAAGTGTAAATGATAGTAGTTACAGATATGATAATTTGAATTATATGTGACATTAAGTTCTATTTTCCCTCCATAATCAATTAGTAATCGATTTTGATATTTATTTTCTCATATCATTACAAAAGCTGGACAAATCTAACAAATATTTTAGAATGCAAGCCAAGAAAGTTCATTCCTAATAGAAGTAAAGTTTCTTATGAAATGTCTTTTCATCTCATTGAATACACTATAAGCTCTCGGGGGTAGATGCCCAAAGACAGCAGGGACAAAGGCAAGTTTCTTAAACAGAGATGCCCAAAGTACATATACCACGATATTGTCCTGAAATCTTGGTGTTGTTTAACTCCAATGATTATACACACTAGCTATCACAACATCTGTGTTGATTTAGAATTAGCTTTACTCAATTCCAGAGCTTCAGAGAGAAGGAACAGCACACTTTTCTCATGATTACTATTTCTTCATACTAGCAAAATACTTAACTCGTAGCTTTCTAATTGATCACTGTCCTGCTGTTTAAATTGGGCTTTGAGGGTTGGTTAAAATTTCACTTTGTTTCTAATCCATAGTAATAATTTATGCTGAGTAAGTAAAAGGAGTGGACAAAGTTGTGTTGAATGAAGAGGAAAATATGATTTGGTTAATAGTGCTGTGAACTTACAGTCTTCTCCAAAGAACTGCATAAGAGTATGAAAAAAATATATGTTGAGTTATCACAGAAGCAGAAGCATAACCCATTCACATTTCATGGAGTGAGGTGTCTTCAATGCTTTTAAGTTTCAAATGTGACAGAAAAATATTCATCTCATCTCTATGAATCCTTGTTAATTTACTATAATTTCTAGATTATTATAATTCCTAGTTTAGATTTTTCAATAAAAACAGGAAAACTATGTAATAGCATAAAGATGTGTCATAAAATAACAATATATAATTGTACGTTCAGTCATTAATATATTCATACATAAAATATAACCTAATATAGTGATTTAGAAACTGAACTCTTTCATCAGAATACCAAAATTAAATTCAACCTTTAGTGATTTATACAAGTGTGATCTTAGGTGTGTTTCTTGCCAAATTTAGACCTCAGTATTTTCAGACAGAAAATAAAAATGCTATTCATTATGCAGAATTAAAATATAAAAGATACTATGGCACCCAAATGAGTAACTGTATACAGAATTACTAACTGTGTAGTCTTCAAGTTGACTAACTCCAGTGGTTAGGACACACTTACTCAAGTATATTGTGTGTCAAATGAGAAACCATGTTCATTATACCCAATTTCAGTGGTACAAATTCATAAAATAATTCAATATTGTCTTTGTAAGAGCAGAAAAATAAGTACAATCTACCTTGTGATCATTATTTTTTTTCTGCAGGAAGCACTAGACATTTTCTCCTGCTTCCTCTAATTTTCCACCTTGTAAGCATGTCACTGACTTCGGGTTTTCGACTTCTAATCTCTGATGACATGTGATGATTCTATAGTTACTCCTTCTGAGTAACTTTATTGGCTTTTTTGGTTTACTTTTAAGTATTATCAGATCCACTGAGATATAGAAATTATCATTAATCTAGCTTAAAACTCACTTTATATTTTATTGTACTACAACTCTAAAAAAAATAAAAGTATATATTGCTTTGGATTTATTCATATTTGGTAATTTGAGCAACAATGTAATCAAGTCTTTGGATTCAGTGTTTTTCTCACTCCTAAGTATGCCAGGCCATGCAAAATCTGCATTTGGTTTCCTTTGCACATCTTGAATGTATTTCATGTATTCCATTTTAAATGTTTTCTTATGATCTATTTTCTCACCAACCTCCATATGCCTCTATAGAAGACATAAAAAACTATTCCATATGTTTTGTGTAAAATACATTGAATGCAGAAAATTGAGCATGAAACTATCTACTTAGAAAAAAATGAGCAGAATAATTGCATGATTTTTTCCCATTCAAATGACAGGTCTTGTTTAATTGGTTCTTTTTCATTTAAATTTCTGAACTCAAGAATCTAAGAATATACAGTATAGCACACAATTACAAAGGTGTACAATTGTTCTTGTACTAATAGTCTAAAAGGTAAGTATATGTTACTACAGGTGCTCTTTCTATAATCACCTTCAGAAAGTTGTGATGGGTTGTGAAGGATGACGAAAGAGATAAGAACAAGATTGCATTTTTGTTATTGGCTTATGATGTATGATCTTAATATCTCTCTTCAAGAATTTAAAACAACTTAAACATTCATACTGTAAGTTATAATGGTTGTGTACAAAAGACCTAAGCCATACACTGATACTTCGTTAGTACGGAGGTTCTCAACCTGTGGGTTGTGACTCCTTTGGAATACCATATCAGATATCCTGCACATCATATATTTACAATATGATTCATAAAAATAGCAAAATTATAGTTATGAAGTAGCAATGAAATAATTTATAGTTTGGGGTCACCACAACATGAGGAATTGTATTAAAGAGTCACAGTATTAAGAAGTTTGAGAATCACCATGTTAGAAGATTTGATGATTCAGGATTAATTTGAGGTCTTAATCTTTTCATATGATACAACTTAAGGAATTAAAAATAATTTAACACAGCTCAACACACTGTGATGTGTGGTGTTTTAGTATTTGGCTAATTAGCCATTTTTCAATTGATTCAATAAAAAAAACACAATTGCAGAAGTCAGGATACTTACCTTTGATTAGAGATGCCATGTATTTTCTTATAAACCCATATCACTTATACTAAGCAAGCCTGTGCATCTGTGTGTATGTATGAGTATATAGATGTCTTTGTGTCTGTGTGTGAAAAGGAAAAAGGAACAGAAAGACAGTGTGAGTATTTCTATGTATGCATCACACATGCTAATTTGCTCTTTCCTGAGCTTTAATTTAAGTGTTAATACAATGGGGTCTATAACCTCAATGAATTCAAAAGTATCAAGATTGATTATATATAAAATTATGTTAAAAGGGTTTTGTTGACTGGATCAGTATTTCCAGTCATAAACGAAATTGTGTGTCAGGACAACTGCTGTATTCAAGAAACATTGCAGAAATGTGTTGCCTTTTCTATACCTCCTTGGCCCCTTTACTTTCCAATGACATATCAAACATCTCAAAAGCAAGCCATCTGAAACATATTCTATGGAAAAATCTATGGACTATTTTCAGTATAATCTTAAAAGATATTTTTGCATATCAAATGATCAAGCCTGGAGTTTCTGCTCATTATCATAAATGGACACAAAATACCACCAACTAGAAGCTAGAAAACACACTCACCAATCAAAAAGGAGGCGGTAAATTTAGGGCAGTCACATATACATAGCAGGCCAATCTAGGAATAATCCTTGGTTTCCTGACAAATTTTACAAATAAATATCTGCTATCATTTAGTATTTAGTACATATTTTATATTTAGACATAGGATGGCAGCAGGGAATTTAAAAAGTGCTGTTTTTTTTTTTTCTTTTCATGTAGCATATAGCAGTTCCTTTAAACCTCAGCAATCTATTACATTTGTACATGGGAAAATTTAGGTCAGATCGGTCTTATGTCACTGGCTTTGAAAGTATTTCATGCACTTGATACTTTGATCAGGATAGGTGCAAAGATGTTGTCTACAAGGCCATCCAGTCCTTACAGCATGGTCTATGGCATCTCTCAAAACTATGGGAAAAATGAAGATAAAGCTGTAGTAGGGGCCATGACTTAGACTGTGTGAAGGGCTGATTCTCAAATGATATTTGTGAGACATGTCAGGAAGAGTATGAGGCTGACATACCATTGGGATGACATAAAGGAGGTAGAATTTAAAGACCTTGGTGTTAATTCTTATATGAGAAAAATCTAGGCGTTTTCAGTTTCTTGAACGTTATCCTGTGTGAGGAATAATCAGAGGTTGTCCTATGGCAAGATGATTTCACAAATACTGACTGGCATTGAGGAACTATTTCCTTTGAAGATTGTATAGAGGAAATGAGCTGACTAAAGACTGGTAGATGTGTACGTTTGTCTTCTAAAATGTAAGGCAACTGCAGGAATATGTGAAAGCACCCCCCTTACTTCTCCAGTGTTTCACTTCATTCCTTGTCATATAGAAGCCTAGAGGTATTTGCTGAGACAGAGCAGGAGCCTGTCTCTCTGCTTCAGTGACCATGTTTGTAAATGTTACAGTTAGTACTGTCCTGAAAATCTCTCAGCCTTCCCAGAGATGCATTTATTCAGGCTCATATGAAAATCAGAAATAGCATGTGGCATAACAATGCTCTTGAATCCTTGGTTCCTCTAAGGCTGCTTTGCCCTCTTTTCACTTGGGAAGGTGATCTTAATAACTTGATCATTCTCAGTAATATGTGTTCCCTTGTTTGACACAATGAATACATATCGCATAAGGGCATGAGTGGCATTCCACCATCAGACATTCAATCACTAACACAAAAGTAATTGTTCATCACAATGATTGCTGACAGCATGAATGAAACCTGTGCATGACCAAGCCTGAACACATCCTAATATGGAGAGGGGAGCTGGGCACACGTTCCACCCCTAGCAGAGAAGGTGTTGGCAACTTTTAGCTGCTGGAAGAGGAAGGATTGCTTTTCTCTAGAAGTGTAACTGCTGATGAGTTGACTGTAGATATGGAAGGCCACCCATTCAAGAATATTTCAACAGCACAAGTTAGCCCTGATGGGAAGCAAACAGACACAATGTCAGGTAAGGACGGGGGAGAAAAGCAAACTAAAAACAGTGGTGCAGGGATAAGTATGATCAAAACACAAGTTGCAAGATTCTAAAAGAACTAGGAAATTGTTTATTTGTTTATGTTTTTATTCTTATATCCTGACCAGTGTTTGCCCTCTCCTGCCAGTCCCTCCCCACTACCTCCTCTCTCCCAGTCCCCATCCAGCCTTCCTCTTCTGTTTCTCTTCAGATACAGGCAGGCCTCTGTGGATATCAGTGAGCCATGCTATATCAAGTTGCAGTGAGACTAGGCACCTCCTCTTCTATTGAGGCTGGATGAGGCAATCCAGTAGGAGGAATGGGTCCCAAAAGCAGGCAGCAGAGTCTGAGACAGCCTGCTAAGAAATTTTAATTAATTTGTTCCATTTAAAATTTTTCATACAACATATTTTGATCATTTTATCATCCCTAACTACTCTGAGATCTTCCCACCTCTACACCCTCCCTACTTCGTGTTCTCTTTCTCTAGATCAAAAAAATAATAAAACAAAGAAATCAAAATTAAAACTAGTTATATAAATTTATACTAGTTATATATAAGATCTTACTATAATATATAATATATGAAAATAAATATGAAAAACACAGAAAATATGGAGTCCATTTTGTGTTGGTCAACTACTTCTGGGCATGAGGTCTGATCTAGAGTATGGTTGATATACAGTGACACTCAATTGGAGAGACTTGACTTTCCATTTCCCCAGCAGGTATAAATTACAAATAGCTTCTTGGCTTTAGATGAGTCTTTGTTTCTGCTTTCTTTTCTCAGTACTAGGAATTTATCTATTTGAACCATGCTTTAATGGGATGGCTTTATCTAACCTCAAAGAACTTAGAATATTTTATAGTAGCTGTCTATATCAAACACATTGCTAAGCTCTTTGGCGGTAATGGTGAATTTCATGCACACTACCACTGTGCATCAGTTAGCACTCCTCTAGGGCCTTGGGTAACTTTAAAATATATAAACAAACAATAAATATAATATCTTGTAAATCTCATAAATATGGTGAGGCAAACATTATTAAACATGATAAATAAACTATAACTGAGAATATTAAACATATCCTTTAGTAGATGATTCCAATAATATTCCAGGGAGGTTATATTTAATTGGGAGGAGAAAGAAAAGGGAGATTCTTGGCTAAGAGCAGAATTTGGAGAAGGAAATTCTGTCATGCAGTCATGGGAAAGTTCTATGTTCAAAAAGAGCCAGCAGTTACTTGTGGAGAGATTTTTTTTTTTCCTGCAGAACGTTTACACTGGCAGTTTTCAACTACCCAGACATTTCCTATCTGATCTTAGGCAAAGCCAGTTCTCACAATACCTCATGTCCAGCCAGCTGCCAATTCATTCTCGAGCAGTTATCAATCAATCCTTCCAAAAGAATAAGGGAACAAGGACTTAACTGCTGTCCATATTTATTTATTTTTAATAACGGACACCAAGTATCAATAACTGCAGTTTTTAAATGTTAAGGAGTGACCTGCTCATGAGTCACCCAGTATAAAAGAGTTTTGCAGTAGGTCATTTCCACCTACTCATATTCCCTAGCTTCATAAATATTTCCCATCATAGTTTTTTTTTTTTTCTAATTGGGGTTTATTCACTACGAAGGAAGTAGACTACTGCCTAATTATTGGTTTTTTAAAAGTTCTTTTAAATTTTTACCAAGAAAGAAAGCAAGAACTGCTAATTCATGCCACCATGTATAAAACACATGGCTTTCTTACTTTTATAGGATAGTAGTAATCCGTTGGTCTTAGGAACCAAAAACTTGGTGCTAAAATTCTAAGCAGAGGAAAAAAATTACAAAGTACCAATGTATATAGACACATTACCTCTCAAACACACAGCTCAGTGTTCTCTTCAAAGAAAGTCATATTTTGAGAAGCATTGTCTTTCCTTTTGAATTAATTAGTGCTGTCTGTTATTATTAGTTAGTTTTGAATATAGAACTTACTGTTTTCCTGAAATGAGCTCTTTCTTATGGAAAAAAACTGTGAATATGTTTTGTCCTGTTTATTTGTGTACAGCACACAGGTGTCTCAACATTTAATGCTGGCTAAGTTATCAAACAGTTTATACTAAGATTCTGAAAACTTTGACACTTATTTCAATAATCACTGAATTTTCACCAATATCACTTGACTTATAAGACAGGAAAAAAAAGATTTTTAGAAATGCTTAAACTCGGTAGCATTCTGCTTCAGTAACATACTTTAAAGTTATATTTCAAAGACTGAAGTTTTGGTAAAATGCACAGCATTTTGTCTAAGCATTCTTCCTCTGAATTTTCAAACTCAGTACATTTCAAGAGATATTTAATTTATATGTTTCCAGCAAGTTTACACTTCACTTATTTAAATAGTGGTTTCTGAGGACTCTGTGGAGGCTAAGCAGTCAGTATAACCAGTTTCTAAAGTCTTTTAAATCACCTTTAAATTGAAATAGGATAAATTTTATTTGAAATGATAAAAATAAATTTGTGTGTTTACTTTAAAATGTGACATGAGGACTAGACATACAGCTCAGAGGTAGAGTACTTGTCTGGCATGTGTGAGACTCTAGATTAACTTCTCATTTCACACGTGTGCACAAACAGACACACACACACACACACACACACACACACACACACACACACACACACACACGGTGGGTGGGAGAAGAAACAGAGGGTAAGAAAGAGATGAAATAACATTCACTACATTCAAATCATATAAAGTTAAACACTATTTTCCAACCATTTTCAATAATCATGTCAGCCAAGCATCTTCTTTTAGGGCTGTGCTGGAACAGCATCAAAGGCTCCAGTCTGGGTCTTTGCAGGGTGGAAAATGTTGGTCCATGATTTGATGACCAAACAAGCTACCAAAAGGAAACTTAAGTACCCCTTTTGGAATGACTAGCTCTGCTGATCATTTATTAGCTGTGTGTGGCGGCTGTGGTTTGGGGCAAAAGGCTCTTGTTCTCCCCATTCCTCTAACTGTCTTTCAGTCTCCTAAAACAGGAGATATGATAGAACTAACTTTGTAGGGTTAAAATGAGAGAAAGTTGGCATGGGCATGGGTTTAAGGCCATGGAGATGATTCTGCACACAGTAAGTGCTAAGTAATAAAAATGATAAGCATGCAGAGTGACTCATGCCTATAATTCAGCAGTTGGGAAGCACAAGAAGGGGCTCCATCCATTTGAAGGCAGCTCCGTTTACTGAGGTTCAAGCCAGCCAGGGCTATATAGAAGATCCTTTAAATGGCCAAAACAAATGAAAAAAATGGTAAACATGTGCATTTGAATTGAATTTACCTACCACAATGTCAACAGAAGTATTTAGTGAGTATCTGTTAGATATTTTAAAGACTTATTTCACTTGAGTTTCAGTACAGGAATTTGAAACCTGGGAGAGCACATGTGCTAGGCAAAGGCTCTATCGCAACTCTTTGCCTTTCCTTTCTTTGTTCTTTAACTTTTTTTTTTCTAAACAGAATCTTGTGAAGTTGCCCAAACTATCTATGAACTAACTATAAATCACAGGATGGACTTAAATGCCTGGTCCTCTTGCCTCAATATCTGAGGTAAGTAAAGTAACTAACAGGAGCTACTACAGCTGCTATAATGAACTTTTTAAGTGATTCTGGGTTGCATAAAAAGCAACAACTAGAGTTCATATGTGAGAATATTCTAGTGTTTGTTTAGCACTGTTTAGTGATAAGCATACTGGACTAGGCACGGTGGACCATGACCAGCCTCTGAACTATCATCTGCTAGGATGTTGAAAGTGACGTGGCCTTTCTCTGTTACCCCTTCAGCTACCAAATAATGTGACAATCTTGCGTCAAGACAGTCATCAAATGGCTAAGGAAACGAGAACAGCAAATAAAGACCCAAACTTGTGGCTAAATAATGTCTCTCTTATTCTGGAAACTTCTACATTTCATCTCAAGGTTTTAATACCTTGAGGGTGGTCTTCATCTTTTATGAACTACAGCCAAGATAAATAAACACGTATACATTGTCAGACAGAATGATCGAGTGTTGAAGCCCACTGAGGTTTCTTAGTGACTTTACCCAGCAGGACTGCATAAGAGGATGATTGGACCACAGGCCTGAGTACCAGGTGCTTGGAAGGTTCTACACTTGGCTGTGTCTAGAAAGGGGGAGGTCCTTGCCCCATCCCCTGCCCCCGGCATTGTTATAAAAAGCCCTTTGGAATAAAGTTCTAAGCTGGTGGATAAGGATTCAGGTCCACCCGAGGCTATACTGTGTGTCTATCTGTTTCTCTTCCCTCTATTTCTATCTAAGTCTCTTATTCCTCACTCCTCAAGAGTCCCTGGGGTAAATAAAAGTGGGAGCTAGTCTCCCACAATTGAGCTAGGCATATGATTATTTTTAGGCAAAAGCACACATGCCCCTTCTCTCTTCAAAAACACTCTCCAATATTTCCCTTCTTGAACACTCTACTCAGGTTAATAAAATAATAGTAACCTAATGCATATAATACAGAGTTTGCTGCTGTGTCATTGTTGAAACAGACTTCCTTATTGATGTCACCTTTAAATAGGTACATAGTTCCTAAGTGTATTTGCAAGGTGATAACTCAAATATTCAAAATAAATCCATTTATTCCATTATTTATTTCTCACATAGTTTAGCATATAACCATTTTACCTATAAAATATAGAAAAATTTTAGAACACTCCTAAGAATTTAATATAATCCTATGAATCATAAAATTTCTTTAAAAATGTATAAACCTTGCAAATATATGATATAGTTGGATGTTCTTGATTACTGATAAATTCTCATTAAGCACATATTAAAGCAAATACAAAATTTGCACTCCAAAATAAAATCATACCATAATTTGAGGAGAAAATGTAGATTCAATTTTGTAGACCATTTTAATGTTGAATGCAACACTCTACAAAGATGTACCACTATTAACTTTTAGCATTGTCTGAGAATTTTGCTTTATTTGCTTTTAATTTTTAATTTATTTGCTTTTGGCACAACTATAGACTGAACAATAAGTCATGTTCTTAGGATGTAGCAGGAATCTTAAAAGTTCTTATTAATAAAATCAAACCTGAACCAGATATTGGGGTGAACTGGAAGATCAGAGAACCAGAACAAGCCACAGCTACCTCACCTTGCCGGATCCTCAGCTGGTCTTGTTTCCTCAGACTGGAGGCCTCTGAATCCTCATCCAGAATGGGTCTCAGCTGAACTGTGTTGCTAGAAGCCTGAAAGCTTAACCAGCCAAATGCTTCTAGTTTCTGGTCCTCATGCCTTATATACCTTTTTGTTTTCTACTACCACTCCCTGGGATTAAAGGCTCGCTTTCTGGGATTAAAGGCGTGAGTCACCATGCTTGGCTGTATCCTTGAACAGATGGATTTCTGCCTCTGGAATGCTAGGATTAAAGGCATGTGCTACCACTGCCTAAACTCTAAGTTTAATATTGTGGCTGTTCTGTTCTCTGACCCCAGATAAGTTTATTAGAGTGCACAGTATTTGGGGGAATACAATACCATCACATTAGGATTCTTTTTTCTTTTACATTTATGTGTATGTCTGTGTGATTGGATGTCATAGGTGTTCAGGTATGCACAGAGACCAGAAGAGGGGTATGGGATCCCCTGGAGCAGTAGAAATAGTCTTTGTGAGCTGCTTGATATGTGCTGGGAACCAAATGTGGGGCCTCTTCTAGAGAAAGAAGCATGTTTAACCACTGAGCCACCTCTTCAGCCCACAACCCAAACTTTTATACATGCTTGGTAGACACTCTTATTATAAACCTCTATCTCTAGCTCCATTTTAGGAATTTGAAAAATTAAATTGATCTTTTACATCTGCACACTTTAGAAAGTGAACTTGTCTCAATTCCATTAATGTATTCATCCATCCATTACTGGAATGGAATGACAATCGTCATATTCAATTTTAATTACCAAAATTTCTATAATGCTCTAAAGAGCTGTCTTTGACAGATTCATTAATTTTTAATTTTTCTTGAAATGTTAGCTTTAATTAATTATAAAGCAGTGTAATGTGTGCACAGAAATAAAATCCACATGAGCACACGCATGCTGTTTCATAGCAATGGTAGTATAAACTCATTCCCACTTTTAGCACAGTGTGATTTTTTTCATGATCATGCTGTTACAAAAAAACCTCACTCTGCATTTAACAATTTGACTCATGACACAAGTTCTTACTATGGTTTTATATTTAGGAAGGTCAAGTGTGCCCATGCTAAGCGTTCCCAGTTGGTTGCCTTTAAATAGTCTCAGTGACTATTTTCTCTTCTGACCTATTTTTCATTTCATACGTGAAAACAGATTAATACAATATTTCACACCATTTCTTTTGTATGTTAGCCTTTTTACTTTTGATTCATTTATTAAAAGACTCTCCAAAAATCATTTAAAAATAAACGGCTTTGGAGAGGCCCAGGTAAAGAATTGTAGGCTGTCAGTGGACTTCTGCCCAGAAATAGAGACTGTCATGACTCATATCAGAAAATAATTTCTGCTGTCTCGCATATATCCAGATACGATTGTTAATCTATACACTGTTAATTTTCTCCCACTTTCAGTGATCAGTTGTAATTTATATAAATTGTGGAAGTTTTGTTTATGAATTAAATATATTTAAGTAAAACTGTAATTCATTAATAGCTATTGAAAACTACGGTATGTCTAAAAGGTTGTTATGGGACATAGGAATAAGGAATGTAAACACTAAACTCAATACACTTGAAATTAATCATCAGCAAATGAAATGAAAGCAACGAACATTCTTTCTCCTTCCCAAGTCTTCATATCTTTAAAACCATCCAATTCAACACTGAAGCCAGGTTTTTGTTATCTCTAACCGAAGAAGTGGCCAGACAGGATGATATTCCTTCTGCTTCCTGTTGTCCTATTGTTTTTAATTCTTACCTCCACAACTGCTATAAGTTTCAAAAACTGATCACATGTGGGGCAATAAATGTTCAAAAAACTCTACTCTCTGCTTCTATGATTTTAACTATAAAATTCTGCATATAAATGAGGTCATGGGTATATATTTTCCCTTGCCCAAATTGTTAAAATTGATGTAATCTACTTTGTGTTCATGTTCTCACAAGTGGAAGGTTTATTTATTTATTTTTTTAAGAGTGTGGTTACTCAAGACTGTTGGGTAGGTAATATGAGATGTTAGTCAAAGGAAAAAAAAGGTTCAATTAGAAGGAATAGGCTCCGAAGATCTATTGTATATCTGGATAATTATGGTAAATTATATAATGTATAATTGAAAACTGCTGAGTACATTTTAAGTGCCCCCACAACAAAATGTGTCATCTAAAATTAGTTAATATTTATTATAAAAAGTAAATCTAACTTTTCTGGCTTTCCTGGAACTCACAATGTAAACCAGGCTGGTATTGAACTCACAGTGAGGGCCTCGGCCTCCAAAGTATTGGAATTAAAAGTGTGTACCATAACACTTGACCTCCTTTAGGTATATTTAAAGGTGTTCAGTCATACTCTTAACTAGAAAGAAGAAAATTTATAAAATATAATAGAATTATATGTCCATCTACTTTTTAAAAACCTTTAAAGCACAAAAACACTGTTAAGAATATGGCCAATCACTCTATTGAACTGTTGGTGGGAACAAAATGATGAAGTTATTTTAATTATAATTCAGCAATAGTAAATAAATTAAAAAGATACACTAACTTTTAAAAATTAATTTCACTTAGGTGCATCATTTGTAACAGTTGTAGCTATATAAGTGTCAAAGATGCTTACTGGACTACTATTTATAATGAAAATGTAAAATGAAATTAAAATTTAAAAACAAGTCCCCAATCACAAAAAAATTAAATATTACCAACATATAAATGGATGAAACAATGATTAGTTACCCACAGAAAGTAGTAATATAGGGGAATTAAAATACACAAAACTGACATTCTGCTGAGCTGGTAAGATCACTTGCCACTCAGCCTCATGACCTGAGTTCAATCACTAGGACACAGATTTTAGGAGAGAACCAACTTCAAGAGATTTCCACTGACATCCACACATTTGCCATAGCACATACGAACCCACACCTATAAACAAAAGCATATACATAGTGAATAAATAAAATAAGAAAAAATTGAAAATAAACAGAACCACAGACATACCTGAAATAAATGAAAAATGGATTAAGGTGAAAAATCAGTTATAGAATGCTTTGAGGCTTCTATCACATATGGTGATGAAAAATTGCACTTAGTTACTATTACTTATTTAGAATATATTCATCACTAGGTTACATATATATGTGTGTGTGTATATGAATTAAGAAGTGAAATACAATTTTCAAGATTGTGATTAACACTTAAATTGAAAGATCTGGCTATGAAATGGACAGTGGTCAGATGTAATGGCTTATGTGTTATTTCAGCATTTGAGAAGCTTAGGCAGGAGAATAGCCATGAGTTCAAATTGAGACTAGGCTATGGAATGAGACTCTATCTCTAATAAACAGCAACAACAAAATGAAATGAAACACAAAATGAAAGTTAAGTAGAAGGGAAGAGTTAGTTGTCGATGGTCCTTGATTCATTCCAAAATATTCTCTATAGAATACACATAAATAAGTTTAGCTTTACTAAAACAGGCTAGATGATACATTATTGTTCATGCTATGCCTGTTATAATTTTGTTTCAATTAGAAATAGTCTATAATTTTATTAAAGCTCAGAAAACAATATTCAAAGTATTCTTTTTTTTTTTTTTTTTATTAATTTATTTTGCAATACAATTCAGTTCTACATATCAGCCACGGATTCCCTTGTTCTCCCCCCTCCCGTCCCCCTCACCTTCCCCCCAACCCCCCCCCCCATTCCCATCTCCTCCAGGGCAAAGCCTTCCCCACAGACTGAGGTCAACCTGGTAGACTCAGTCCAGGTAGGTCTAGTCCCCTCCTCCCAGGCCGAGCCAAACAATCCTGCATAGGCCCCAGGTTTCAAACAGCCAACTCATGCAATGAGCACAAGATCTGGTCCCACTGCCTGGGTGCCTCCCAAACAGATCAAGCCAATCAACTGTCTCATCCATTCAGAGGGCCTGATCCAGTGGGGACCCCTCAGCCATTGGTTCATAGTTCATGTGTTTCCATTCATTTGGCTATTTGTCCCTGTGCTTTATCCAACCTTGGTCTCAACAATTCTCGCTCATATAAACCCTCCTCATTCTCGCTAATTGGACTCCCAGAGATCCACCCGGGGCCTAGTCATGGATCTCTGCATCCAGATCCCTCAGTAGTTGGATGAGGTTTCTAGCACAACAATTAGGGTGTTTGGCCATCCCATCACCAGAGTAGGTCAGTTCAGGCTGTCTCTCGACCTCTGCCAGCAGTCTGTTGTGTGGGTATCTTTGTGGATTTCTGTGGGCTTCTCTAGCACTTTGCTTCTTCCTATTCTCATGTGGTCTTTATTTACCATGGTCTCCTATTCCTTGTTCTCCCTCTCTGTTGTTGATCTAGCTGGGATCTCCCGCTCCCCCAAGCTCTCTTTCCCTCAACCCTCGCCTTTCATTACCCCCACTCATGTCCAGGCTGTTCATGTAGATCTCATTCCATTTCTCTGTCATTGGGTGATCCCTGTGTCTTTCTTGGGGTCCTGTTTTCCAGGTAGCCTCCCTGGTGATGTGAGTAGCAGACAAGTCATCCTTGTTTCATGTCTAGTATCCTGCTATGAGTGAGTACATACCATGTTTGTCTTTCTGAGTCTGGGTTACCTCACTCAGGATGATTTTTTCTAGATCCATCCATTTGTCTGCAAACCTCATGATGCCATTGTTTTTCTCTGCTGAGTAGTATTCCATTGTGTATATGTACCACATTTTGTTTATCCATTCTTCAGTTGAAGGGCATCTGGGTTGTTTCCATGTTCTGGCTGTTACAAACAATGCTGATATGAACATAACTGAACAAGTGCTCTTATGGTGTGGTTGAGCATTTTTTGGGTATATGCCCAAGAGTGGTATAGCTGGATCTTGGGGGAGATTGATTCCCAATTTTCTAAGAAAGCGCCATATTGATTTCCAAAGTGGTTGTACAAGCTTGCATTCCCACCAGCAGTGGAGGAGAGTTCCCCTAGCTCCACATCCTCTCCAGCATAAGGTGTCTTCAGTGTTTTTGATCTTAGCCATTCTGACAGGCGTAAGGTGGTATCTCAGAGTTGTTTTGATTTGCATTTCCTGATGATTAGGGATGTTGAGCAGTTCCTTAAATGTCTTTCGGCCATTTGAGTTTCCTCTGTTGAGAATTCTCTGTTTAGTTCTATAGCCCATTTCTTAATTGGACTGTTGGGCATTTTGATGTCTAATTTCTTGAATTCCCTATATATTCTGGATATCAGTCCTCTGTCAGATGTGGGGTTGGTGAAGATCTTTTCCCATTCTGTAGGCTGTCGCTTTGCCTTGTTGACCGTATCCTTTGCTCTACAAAAGCTTCTCAGTTTCAAGAGGTCCCATTGATTGATTGTTTGTCTCAGAGTCTGTGCTACTGGTGTTCTATTTAGGAAGTAGTCTCCTATGCCAATGCGTTCAAGACTACTTCCTACTTTCTCTTCTAGCAGGTTCAGAGTAGCTGGATTTATGTTGAGGTCCTTGATCCACTTGGACTTAAGTTTTGTGCACGGTGATAGATATGGATCTATTTGCAGCCTTCTACATGTTGATATCCAGTTTTGCCAGCACCATTTGTTGAAGATGCTTTCTTTTTTCCATTGTGCGCTTTTGGCTTCTTTGTCAAAAATTATATGTTCATAGGTGTGCGGATTAATGTCAGGGTCTTCAATTCGATTCCATTGGTCCACATGTCGGTTTTTATGCCAGTACCAAGCTGTTTTTATTACTGTAGCTCTATAGTAGAGCTTGAAGTCAGGGATCGTGATGCCTCCAGAAGTTGTGTTATTGTACAGGATTCCTTTGGCTATCCTGGGTTTTTTGTTTTTCCATATGAAGTTGAGTATTATTTTTTCCAGGTCTGTGAAGAATTGTGTTGGTATTTTGATGGGGATTGCATTGAATCTGTAGATTGCTTTTGGTAAGATTGCCATTTTTACTATGTTAGTCCTGCCTATCCATGAGCATGGGAGATCTTTCCATTTTCTGACATCTTCTTCAATTTCTTTTTTCAGGGACTTAAAGTTCTTGTCATATAGGTCCTTCACTTGCTTGGTTAGTGTTACCCCAAGGTATTTTATGTCGTTTGTGGCTATAGTAAAGGGTGATGTATCTCTGATTTCCTTCTCCGCTTCTTTGTCCATTGTATATAGGAGGGCTACTGATTTTTTTGAGTTGATCTTGTATCCTGCTATGTTGCTGAAGGTGTTTATAAGCTGTATCAGTTCCTTGGTGGAATCTTTGGGGTCGCTCAAGTATACTATCATGTCATCTGCAAATAGGGAAAGCTTGACTTCTTCCTTTCCAATTTGTATCCCCTTAATCTCCTTATGTTGTCTTATTGCTCTGGCTAGAACTTCAAGTACTATATTGAATAAGTATGGGGAGAGTGGACAGCCTTGCCTCGTTCCTGATTTTAGTGGAATTGCTTTGAGTTTCTCTCCATTTAATTTGATGTTGGCTGTTGGCTTGCTGTAAATTGCCTTTATTATGTTTAGGTATGTTCCCTGTATTCCTGATCGCTCCAATACCTTTATCATGAAGGGGTGTTGGATTTTGTCAAATGCCTTTTCTGCATCCAGTGAGATGATCATATGGTTTTTTTCTTTGAGTTTGTTTATATGGTGTATTACATTGACGGACTTTCGTATGTTGAACCACCCTTGCATCCCTGGAATGAATCCTACTTGATCAAGGTGGATAATTGTTTTGATGTGTTCTTGGAGTCTGTTTGCCAGTATTTTATTGAGTATTTTTGCATCAATGTTCATGAGGGAGATCGGTCTGTAGTTCTCTTTCTTTGTTGTATCCTTGTTTGGTTTAGGAATTAGGGTAATTGTAGCCTCGTAGAAGGAGTTTGGTAATGTTCCTTCTGTTTCTATTGTGTGGAACAATTTAGAGAGTATTGGTATTAACTCTTCTTTGAAGATCTGGTAGAATTCTGCACTGAAACCATCTGGTCCTGGGCTTTTTTTGGTTGGGAGACTTTTAATGACTGTTTCTATTTCGTTAGGGGTTATTGGACTATTTAAATAGTTTATCTGGTCTTGATTTAACTTAGGTATGTGGTACCTATCCAGAAAGTTATCCATTTCTTTTAGGTTTTCCAGTTTTGTCGAATAGAGGTTTTTGAAGTATGACCTGATGATTCTCTGGATTTCCTCAATGTCTGTTGTTATGTCCCCCTTTTCATTTCTGATTTTGTTGATTTGGATGCTCTCTCTCTGTCTTTTGGTTAGTTTGGATAAGGGCTTGTCTATCTTGTTGATTTTCTCAAAGAACCAACTCTTTGTTTCATTAATTTTTTGTATTGTTCTCTTTGTTTCTATTTTATTGATTTCAGCTCTCACTTTGATAATTTCCTGGCGTCTATTTTTCCTGGGAGACTGTGCTTCTTCTTGTTCTAGAGCTTTCAGGTATGCTGTTAAGTCTCTAGTGTGAGATTTCTCCAACTTATTTATGTGGGCATTTAGTGCTATGAATTTCCCTCTTAGTACTGCTTTCATAGTGTCCCATAAATTTGGATATGTGGTGTCTTCATTTTCATTGATCTCTAGGAAGTCTTTAATTTCTTTCTTTATTTCTTCCTTAACCCATTGGTGATTCAGTTGGGTATTATTCAGTTTCCATGAGATTGCAGGTTTTCTGTAGTTTTTGTTATTGTTGAAATCCAACTTTAGACCATGGTGGTCTGATAGAACACAGGAGGTTATTCCAATTGTTTTGTATCTGTTTAGATTTGTTTTGTGGCCAAGTATGTGGTCAATTTTAGAGAAGGTTCCATGGGGTGCTGAGAAGAAGGTATATTCTTTTTTGTTAGGATGGAATGTTCTGTAGATATCGATTAAGTCCATTTGAGTCATGACATCAGTTAAGTCCTTTATTTCTCTGTTAAGTTTCAATTTGGGAGATCTGTCCAGTGGTGAAAGTGGGGTGTTGAGGTCTCCCACTATTAACGTGTGGGGTTTTATATGTGATTTAAGCTTTAGTAATGTTTCTTTTACATATGTGGGTGCCCTTGTGTTTGGGGCATAAATATTCAGAATTGAGACTTCATCTTGGTGGATCTTTCCTGTGATGAGTATGTAATGCCCTTCTTGATCTCTTTTGATTGATTTTAGTTTGAAGTCTATTTTGCTGGATATCAGGATGGCTACACCCGCTTGTTTCTTAAGACCGTTTGATTGGAAAGTCTTTTCCCAGCCTTTTATTTTTAGGTAGTGTCTATCTTTGAATTTGAGATGTGTTTCTTGTATGCAGCAGAAAGATGGGTCCTGCTTTCGTATCCATTCTGTAAGCCTATGTCTTTTTATAGGTGAATTAAGTCCATTGATATTGAGGGAAATTAATGACCAGTGATTGTTCATTCCTGTTATTTTTTGGTGGTGATGTGTGGGTACTTCTATACGTTGGGGTTTACTGCTGTGGCTTTATCTGTTGCCTGTGTTTTCGAGGGTGTATCTGACTTCCTTAGGTTGGAATTTTCCTTCTAGTGCTTTCTGTAGGGCTGGGTTTGTGGATAAGTATTGTTTAAATCTGGCTTTGTCATGGAATGTCTTGTTCACTCCATCTATGGTGATTGAAAGTTTTGCTGGGTATATTAGTCTAGGTTGACATCCATGGTCTCTTAGTGTCTGCATTACATCTGTCCAGGTTCTTCTGGCTTTCAAAGTCTCCATTGAGAAATCGGGTGTTATTCTGATGGGTTTGCCTTTATATGTCACTTGGCCTTTTTCCTTTGCTGCTCTTAATATTCTTTCTTTATTCTGTACGTTTAGTTGTTTAACTATTATGTGGCGAGGGGACTTTTTTTGGGGGTCTAGTCTGTTTGGTGTTCTATAAGCTTCTTGTATCTTCATAGGTATTTCCTTCTTTAAGTTGGGAAAGTTTTCTTCTATGATCTTGTTGAATATATTTTCTGTGCCCTTGAGTTGGTATTCTTCTCCTTCTTCGACCCCTATTATTCTTAGGTTTGGTCTTTTCATGGTGTCCCACATTTCTTGGACATTTTGGTTCATGACTTTGTTGGTTTTAGTGTTTTCTTTGACTGATGAATGTATTTCTTCTACTGTATCTTCAACGCTAGAGATCCTCTCTTCCATCTCTTGCATTCT